>NC_058159.1:30107022-30407022 GCF_020080835.1 Cotesia glomerata | reverse complement strand
TTGAAAAAAAAATGAGATGTAGAAATTAGAAAAAAAATTTTAAACGTAATTTTTTGTCTAATAATTTTTCAGAACAAATTTGTTTGAAAAAAAAATTGACATTTAGAAATTTACAAAAATTTTAACTTATTTTTTTTTAAAGTAATCAATCAAATTTTATTGAAAAAAAAATGAGATGTAGAAATTAGAAAAAAAAATTTTAAACGCAATTTTTTGTCAAACAATTTTTCAAAACAAATTTTTTTGATAAAAAAAAATCAAAAAAATTATCAAGACTGATAACATTAATCTTCAATGATTAAAAAATTTCAATTGTCAGGTGATTACGTAATACAAGCGATAAGTAAATATATGTATTCATTGCTTCTATCAAGTGTGAAGTGATGAGCTAAGATTCTTAATAAGGGTTTATATTTTTTCTCTCTCTCGCTCTCTATTGGACAAACGAGAGTATCTCTGTCATACTTGTACAACTTATGGAATATTTAAACGGATTTTATGCATAAATAAATGAAAATTTTCCAAAAAAGCGCTTCGCTCTTCGATGGATAATTTAATTATCCATCGAAGAGCGAAGCGCTTTTTTTTTTAAATTTTATCTTATTCATGAGCAAAACTCGTTTGAAAATCAACTATCAACCGCTCTTATTAAGGAAGTCCTTTCGCTCCAGTTGAGTCAAAACAATTGTAGTTGTCAATATACAATAAATTAAAATAAAAAACCCATAAAAATTCCTAAAATTAAATAATAACTAGTATATGAGGCATTAATCGTTGAAATTTTGAAAATAAAAAAAAAAAAAATAGTTAAATACAAAAATTAATTTGACTCTTTCAAATCAGCTGCTAGTAACCTGTCCGTGATTTGGCGACGCTGTACTTCGGTTATTTACATTTCCATTTGCACAATATAACCTTAAATTTGTTTAAGTTTTTGCAGTCAGTGTAAATAAATAAATTAGTTTGAATTTATTGAATGGTCTGAAGCTCGCACGCTACGCAATGTTGCCAAATGTTTTGACTCCATTTTATTGTAGGTTACTTGAGAATTTTTTGTGATTTTTAAATATTAATTTCTCAATAAATATCTCGGTAACTGATATATTTTATTGCAAAAAAAGAAACCTGAATATTTCGAAAATCTGATTTTTAGTTTTTTTTTAATTCATCTAATCCATGACTGATAGTATAATTTGAGAAATACCGCAAACGTGTGACTTTCTCGTAAGACTCTGAACAAATACTAACATTTAAAAATTTTATTTTTTCAAAAATTTGTCCGATAAAGTATAATTTAAACCTCACTATCCCATAATAAAATTAAGATGAAATGTATGTGAAACCAATTTATTCGTGATGTGATTGGTTGAAAATATTTATTCTCATTCTGATTAGTTGAAAGTGAATATAATATACATAAACTACACATAAATATATCATGACCATAAATATGAGGCGCGCGCTTGCGCGCGCAAATTTGAATTCTAGTTAGATAAATAAGGACCTTAACAAGCGAGACCATCTTTTTCTCGCTTTGCTCTCACGGAGTTCAACCGAACTATCTCTGTCGCACTCCCAACAGCAGAGCAATTGCAGTTTCGATTGGTTTCACGAAACGAATGACATTTTTGAAAAAAACGCTTTGTGGTGAAATAGTTTATTAAATTATCTATTATCTCTAAAAACGTTTTTTCAAAATTTCTATTCGTTTCGCTAAGCCGATAGAAACTGCTATCACTGGTCTCGGCTGTTAACTATTAGAAAAAAATTAAATTTACTCATAATCTAATATTTTTAGTAGATTTTATAAAAATCTAACTATTGCAGCCGTCCTCATGGCGCAACTTTGAAAAAATTTAGTCGTTTTCTGACTCAGTTTGTCAAGCTGAGTCAGAAAATGTATATAGTTCAAAAGTTTATATATGTATGTATTTATATATATATATATATATATATATATATATTAGCAAAAGCATATGATCATGCTCCACTGCCTTAATAATAATTATATTTATTGTATTGAGCTTATATATACTATCTTATTGTAATAATAAGTATAAAAAAGTTTGGAAAATCCAAAAGTGCTCGCCTCATAACGCTCATTCATTTTTTAAGAAAAAATAAATTCTGTAACTGATAAAAAAAAAGAAAATTATAATTAAGTAATTTCTTACAGAGTATTTTTTTTTTTTTTTAAATATCAACGCCCTTTTTTCTTGTTATATGCGCACGCAGTTTAAAAAAATCTAGCTTTATCAAGTGGCGCCATAGTTTTCACGTGATAAATAAGAAAAATTCGTTTGTCTTTGTACGGTTATATCGTAATAAATTTTAATAAAAATTCAATTTTAAAAAAAAATACGTAAACTAGGCTACTGATATGAAATACGGACCCAGTTCATCGCATTCGTAAACTATTAAAAAAAGTCCGGTCTTGAAATATCAATTTGTTCAGGAGTAATCATTGGTACATCCAAAATGGGGTGACATCCGGACGTCCGCGTAAAATTGTTTTCAAAACATTTTTTTATTCAAAATAGCTACATGAAATGATTTTAGAAAGTAAAAGATGGTTTAATTTAAGTGTTTTCTCCGTGTACATCTACTTATATTATTGTATAAGTGTAATATGGTTGTGATAGAGACATTTAAAGATCACAAAATTGCTTGACCTTGACGAGTCGAGTATAAAGCACAACCTCACGCGCTTCGCGCTATGAGGCGTGCAATATGCGAATATTTTATTATATAAATCAAATTTAAACACCTGTACTTTTAGTTAATAGTTTTAAAAATATGTTTCTTTTATAATTGCTCATTGCAACATGTGTAATACACCTTCTAAAATACATTAATGTATCTTTTTGTATCCTCATAATTGGCCATACAGGCTGTCAGGATTTATTAATAAAGAAAATAAAATAAATAAATAAATATATATATATATTTATACGATATAACGCGGCTTGTCAGCACGATAGCGTTTTTAATTTATAACCGATTCTTCTCAAACTCAACATGCTTTATCTATCGATCAAAACCAAAGTTAAGTTCGAAGATGAGCTTAATCGGGCGAGTAATTTGGAAATGACAGGATTTTGAAATTTTGAAAATCGTAAAAATTGATGTTTTTACTACTTCAACTTGATATAATTACTGATCGAGACAAGATATCAAAATTCGGTAAAATGCATCGTAAAGCTCTTTTAATAAGCTTCAATTTCCACTACTCAGAAGTGGTAATAGTCTCAATATTACTCCTTTTAGAATTCGTTTAATGAAACAGTTTTACTGTTGCAGCCGTTTTAGAATTATTGTCTGCATCATAGCTTAATCATGATGTAAATTCAATAATTACGGTAATGATTAGTCTTTCGTGTAAAGTTTTCAGGTAATTCGTCAGTAAATATGTCACAAATTAGTTCTATATATTGTTTTCTTCAATTAAAATTTTATCCGGTTTCAAACATCTGATTGATTTGCAAATTGTTGTTCCTAAGCAGTTATTTAAAATTTAGTCATTTATAATTCAAATTTTATAATCTTTGCAATTCTTTGAGAAATGATACTGAAGTTAGCTGTCAACTGTCAATTTTAAAAATTTTTTTAACAAATCAATTACAATAAAAAAATGCTTCTAAAAATTTTCACTTGTAATTTTTATTAATTTTCACATGTGAAATTTTTTAATTATTTTTTTTATAATAATTTAATTGCCCTAAAATTCTAAAAAAAATTTTAATGTCTGTTAACTTCAGTGTCATTTTGAGAAACTTTTTCTTCAAAAGTTAATTTTTTTTCCAAAATTTGTTCTAAATAGTTTTAAATTTATTATTGAATTTTGTTTTTAATTCATAAATAAGTTATACATATTGATGTTATTATATTATTTTATTAAAAATCAATTTTCTTTATTTGAAAAATCTACTTCCATTTCGGCTGCCGAATGGCCTTTTTATTTATTTTACATTGGCGGCGAAAGAACCTCCTTAAACTCTAGATTTATTGAGATAAGAGAGAAAGAAATAGAGAGAGTAATTTCTTGAGGAGTATACCAGTGTTGCCAATGTCCGGGTAGTTACCCATTTTTCAGGTAATTCGATATCGAATGGGTAAGTCGACGGGTAATTAGATTTGGGTGGGTAAAATCGGGTAATCAGCTTAATCAAGATGGAATATTGTAAAAATATTGTATTGCAAGAGTTAGATAATAAATGGAATAGACACGCGTTGTTGGATTTGACTGATTTCAATATTTATGTAAATTTAGACTCCGAAGATTATTGGAGGGAAATCTTAAGATATCAAATTGAATATAACAAAAGCTAATTAATTTCACCATTAATGGTGAACTATTGTTTAAGAATCTAAAAAAAGTTACATACTTTTTATGACAAGTTTTACCATTTTCAAATGTATCCGTTGAGAGAATTTTCAGTGACATTAAAAATGTATAATAATTAATTTAGCGGATATTTGATAATTTTAAGAATTTTCGTAACAAATAAATTATGACAATAAATAATTATCAAAAAAATTGACATTTAGAAATTTAAAAAAATTAAAAATACAATTTTTTAAAGATAATTTTTTTCAAGAAATTTGCTTGTTAAAAAAATTAAAAAATTTTCAAGTGACAGCTAAATTCAATGTCATTAAAAATGTAAAAACTGATCATAGAAATAACTTATTAACTGATACATTAAAGTCTATTTTAATTACTAAAAACTTTTTATCCTAAGATAGTGATACTATTAACTTTGAACCAAATGAAGAAATGTTAAATACTAATATTTGGGATATGAAAGACGTTTATATATTAGTATATTTATGTATGTTACGTTATGACTTTTGTAAAAATTTTAAACATTAAATTTATAATAATGTTGCTACAAACATTATAAAATTTTTATATAAAATAAAGGATTTTATTTAATAATTAATTATTTTATGCATTTTATATTGTCAATACTGTAAGGGTATAAAATTATAAATAAATTTTCATATTTGCCGCTCTCAAAATAGAGTTGATAACAGTGTTGGGTAAAAACGGGTAATGGACCCTGATAGCCACGCTTTGATTAAAAGTAGTTGCATTTCAGCAGTTACAGTTAACTTGACATCAAGTTTGCCGTAAATTTTTATAGTACAATAGTTGTAAACAAATTGAATGCAATTTACAGCCCCAATTTGAATACAAGTTAACACCGAACTTTTAGTTAAATTGTACTACAATTTTACTACAACTTGAATAAAATACTTGTACTGCAAGTCTTGACGTCAAATTGCACTGTAACTTGTAGACAACTTAAGTAAAAACGTTTGGTTTGCAACTTTTTTCATCAAGTTGGCTACAAATTTCGGCAGTAGATTGAATAAAAGTTTAAGTTAAGATGGCTATCAGGGGAACTTTGAGGAAAGGGTAATCGAGATTCGACCCATCGGCAACACTGGAGTATACTGTTGATACGACAGTAATTTCTGAGCAGTCGACCTACCAACACAGTAATTTTCTCTTCTCACTTAATATTTCCTGTCGAAGTTCATAAACTGTCCGTACTGGCATTGCTGCGTGTGTATCGTTATTTTCTGAAGAGAAAAATGCCTTCGAGTTGATGCTCACGTACTCGTGGTCACATTTATTGGATTTAGTCATCTTAACGTATATATAACGTAGAACTGAGTTACCGTTTCATTTTAATATTTCCATTGTGAACGTTGTTACCTGAGCATCATAACGTGTTAACTCGAATTACCGTTGTATTTTATCGCTATTTCAACAAACTTAATTTAAAAATTTACTTTTATTTTATATTAAACAATTTACCGAGTTTTTTTATCATATAAATAATCATGAGGGAAATTATTCACTTACAAGCCGGTCAATGTGGGAACCAAATCGGTTCGAAGGTCAGATATACATTTTTATATTTTTTTTTAATTTTAATTAATTTTATAATACTTGAATATTTATTTTAAATTATTTTTATGTCAATTTATTTAATTTAAACAAAGTGATTAATTAAATTAATATTTGTTTTATTTAATTATGAAATTAAATTAAATTTTTCCACGTGTTTGGAACTGCGCATCTTTACAAATTCGCGCGTCTTCATTTTAAGGAGAATTAATCAATAGTTTAATTGAGATTGTTGAAAAAAAAAAAATATTTTTGTGTTGGAAAAAACGTAGATAAAAATTCAATGAATCATTTTTAAGTGTAAGATTAAAATTATTGTCAAATATAGATAAAAATAATATTTTAACAAGCGATAAATTAAATTGTGGGTAATAAAATAATTGAATTTAGGAAATAGTTAAATTATATGTCGGGTAGTTTAGGTGATGAGTAAACGTGTGTGAGGAGAAATTTTAAAACTGCTTGGGCTTTATAAATAACTACGTTGTGTTAAGAGTTGCTCGGAGTTAGAGAAGTAATTTGTACATGCGTTTTGCTATTTTAGAATAATTATCGCAAGAATTATCCGGTCTTAAATCAGACTTAAATTTGATGGAATTTTTTGATGAAAATTTGGAATAATATTAATTTGTATTATTATTATTATTATTATTAATTTATAGTTTTGGGAGGTAATCTCTGATGAACATGGCATTGATCCAACTGGACACTACAACGGTACAAGCGATTTGCAGTTGCAGCGTATCGATGTTTATTACAATGAAGCTAACAGTAAGTTTAATTATAATTTAGCAGATATTTGATTGGATTATTTTTATAATTTTTTTAGCAAATAAATTATAGCAAAAAAAAAAATAAAAAAATGTTTTTTTTTTTTTTTTTTGTATTGAGAAAATTAATGACATTAAAGAATTTTTTAATTTTTTTTAACAAACAAATTTGTTCAAAAAATTGCATTTTTTATTTTTAAAAATTTTTACATGTTAATTTTTTTTGACAATTAAAAAAAAAAAATTCTAAAAATAATTAAATATCTGCTAAATTTATTTTCATAAAAAATTACTACAAAGAAAATAAAAAAAACTTTTTGCCATAATTTATTTGTTATAAAATTATTAAATATATGCAAAATTAATTTTTATTTATTAATTATTAATTTTTATATTTTTTTTAGATCACAAATACGTCCCACGAGCAATCTTGGTGGATTTGGAGCCAGGAACTATGGACTCGATCCGCAGCGGACCTACTGGTCAAATGTTCCGTCCAGATAATTTTGTATTTGGTCAAAGCGGCGCAGGTATAACAAAATAATAATAATTTTATTAAATTGAATATTAAAATAATTATTTAACTTGAAAATTGATATTGATTTTTCCAATTAATAGGCAACAACTGGGCCAAAGGACACTACACCGAAGGCGCAGAGCTCGTTGACGCGGTACTTGAAGTCGTGAGACGAGAGTCTGAGGGCTGTGATTGCCTCCAGGGTTTCCAGCTGACTCACTCACTGGGAGGTGGTACCGGCTCGGGAATGGGAACTCTGCTGATTTCTAAAATTCGTGAGGAATATCCAGACCGAATTATGGCTTCTTTCAGTGTATTTCCTTCACCTAAAGTAAGAAGCCGGTTATGAAATTAATTCATAAGTCGGAATTTGTGAACAAATAGATAAAATCTAGGGCTTTTGCTAATCAGAAGGATTAATTTTTATTTTTCAGGTTTCTGATACTGTTGTCGAGCCTTACAATGCTACTTTATCAGTTCATCAGCTGGTTGAGAATACCGACGAGACTTTCTGTATAGACAACGAAGCGCTCTATGATATTTGCTTTAGAACGCTTAAGCTCTCTTCACCTACTTATGGGGATTTGAACCACTTAGTTTCGGTAATTATCATTATGATTATCAATATTATTGTGCCTTTTCAAGGTTTTATATCATTCTCACCGATAGTCAATTTATTATAACAAGTTTAAGAAATGACCTTGTATCTTTTAAACTATTGACATTTTTAAAGATATAAGCTCATCCTGATGTTACACTCATCGAGACCTTTCATTTGAGTACCCACATCAATTTTTCATATATTTTATATATATATATATATGAAAAATATATCAAAATGCATGTGGGTACTCAAATGAAAGCTCTTGATGAGTGTAACATCGGGATGAGCTTATATCTTTAAAAATGTCAATAGTTCTCAAGATACAAGGTCGTTTCTTAATTATGTTAAATTGCACTGTACTTTCGTAACTATTGACATTTTTAAAGATACAAGCTCATCCTGATGTTACACTGATCAAGACCTTTCATTTGAGTACCCACATCAATTTTTCATATATTTATATATATTATATATATATGTATATATAAAAAATATATCAAAATGCATGTGGGTACTCAAATGAAAGCTCTTGATGAGTATAACATCGAGATGAGCTTATATCTTTAAAAATTTCAATATTTAAGAAAATATCGTGCAATTTAACAAAAGTCATTATTTAATAAAGCAAAATTTTACTTATTTATATTTCACAAGTCACGGCAGTCACATAGTGACTGACAGATTGCTAGTTGTTATTATTATTAGTTATAATTTTTTTTTTTTTTAATTAAGACCCATTATTAAAATGAAATAATTATTTGTACAGATGACAATGTCTGGAGTAACAACTTGCTTGAGATTCCCCGGACAATTGAATGCAGATCTTCGCAAACTAGCTGTGAACATGGTACCTTTCCCACGGCTTCACTTCTTCATGCCTGGATTTGCTCCACTTACTGCCCGCGGAAGTCAGCAATATCGTGCTGTATCAGTTTCTGAGCTTACACAACAGGTATGCAATAGAAAACTTTCCGAAGATCATATAAATAAAAATAAGTATTTAATTAAAAATGAAAAATTTTTTTCAGATGTTTGACTCAAAGAACATGATGACGGCCTGTGACCCAAGACACGGACGTTACCTGACAGTAGCAGCTATTTTCCGTGGTCAATTGTCGATGAGGGAAGTTGACGAACATATGCTCAGCGTACAGAATAAAAATTCAAGCTACTTTGTTGAATGGATTCCCAACAATGTCAAGGTCGCTGTTTGCGACATTCCACCTCGTGGTCTCAAAATGTCCGCGACTTTCATTGGTAACACGACCGCTATTCAAGAAATTTTCAAACGGATCAGCGAACAATTCACCGCGATGTTTAGACGCAAGGCTTTCCTTCACTGGTACACTGGCGAAGGTATGGATGAAATGGAGTTCACTGAGGCTGAATCTAATATGAATGACTTGGTTTCGGAGTACCAACAATATCAGGTAATTTTTTTTTTTAATTAATTTTTTTTTTTATTTAATTTAATTTTTTTATTAAATTAAATAAAATTTTTTTTTTTATTCAATTTAATTTCTTTTTTATTTTTTAATTAAAATAATAAAATTATTTTTTAAATAAAAATAATAAATAAATTATTTAAAATTTTTAGGAAGCGACCGCTGAGGATGAGGAATGTTATGAAGACGAAGAAACTGCTGAAGAACTGGAAGCTTAATTTTCAACCAGTCTCGAATCTAATATTAAAATTTCAAACTATTAATCAAATCACAAGTATTTTTAGTTATAAATAAGATATAACAATATAACTGTTATATATTAATTAATAACTGTCCGTTATCTTTGTTACTACTTCCGTATTAGGTGATAACTTAAAATTAATAACTAATTACATTCAATACTAGACTGAGACGATTACATTGATTTGCATGTTATGAATATATAAAAAAAAAATCATTATTAATATTTGTTTTATAATTGAATTTAATTATATAAATAAAAATTATTATAAAATATCCTTTATTCTTACTGTTCGTCGAACTGCGTTACTGTAACCTTCTATATACTTGAACCACACTCCGTTTGTATGAACTATTTTTTTTATTCGTTGGTCCACTCGCTCAGCTTTCGGGGAGGTCTGCTCAGGAGACGTTGGATCGGGTATCTTGGGAGGTAGCTTGAAGTTTTTGAAGAAGTCTCGGAATTTCTGAAAGTTATTTGTTATAGTTAAAATTATAGTTAAGAAATTACAGTGCAATTTAACATAATTAAAAAACTACCTTGTATCTTGTGAACTATTGAAATTTTTAAAGATATAAGCTCGTTCCGATGTTACACTCATCAAGACCTTTCATTTAAGTACCCACATCAATTTTTCATATATTTTATATATATTACATATATATGTATTTATGAAAAATATATCAAAATGCATGTGGGTACTCAAATGAAAGCTCTTGATGAGTGTAACATCGGGATGAGCTTATATCTTTAAAAATGTCAATAGTTAAGAAAGAACAGTGCAATTTAACATAGTTAAGAAACGACCTTGTATCTTGAGAACTGTTGACATTTTTAAAGATATAAGCTCATCCCGATGTTACACTCATCGAGACTTTTCATTTGAGTACCAACATAAATTTTTCATATATTTTATATATTTATATATATATGTATATATGAAAAATATATCAAAAATGTATGTGGGTACTCAAATGAAAGCTCTTGATGAGTATAACATCGGAATGAGCTTATATCTTTAAAAATGTCAATAGTTAAGAAAGTACAGTGCAATTTAACATAATTAAGAAATGACTTTGTATCTTGAGAACTATTGACATTTTTAACGATATAAGCTCATCCCGATGTTACACTCATCAAGACCTTTCATTTGAGTACCCACATCAATTTTTTCAAATATTTATATATATGTATATATGAAAAATATATGAAAATTCATGTGGGTGCTCAAATGAAAGCTTTTGATGAGTGTAACATCGGGATGAGCTTATATCTTTAAAAACGACAATATTTAAGAAAGTACAATGATTAATAAAAAAAATTTATATAAGCTTACTGGATCTTTAAGATCATCATTCAGCGTGATACGCTCCACGCGATCTATATGATTTGGTCTGTTAACTGGATTAGGTTTAGCAAAATCATCTTTTGTATTTTCAGTTGACGCTGGCTTATTTTCTTTAGAACTTTCAGCTCCCGTAGCTACCGCTGCTCGCTTTACTCTTTCAGCCTCGATTTCTCTGGATACTATTTGCTTCACGGTGTAAGACAGTCCTTTGCGTTGCTTACAATCAGGGAAAATGCCGATTTCAAAAAAATCTCTAGTAAATTAAATAAAATAAAAAATAGTTCTATTTTTTTTTTTTTAAATAAATTCAAAAATATTTATTACGGTTCAATAACGTAGTCCAGAGAGCCGTCCTCCTTTCTGTCCTGAACGAACGAAAGCTTGAGACTCAGCATTACGTCTATCAGGTGATCCAAGTCCGACTTTTCTTTTGCAGTGTATAAATTAATAGCCACAGAACGAAGTCGGGGTGTCAGTAATTCGAATGACAGCGGAGCAAGGTCCAGAATTATCACTAGAGCACTTAGACCACATGATCTTTGGGCTGCTGATACCAAGGTTAGTGTTTTTTTTATTTTTTGACTCACCTAAAAAATAAAATTATAACTATAGTTATTAATTTTTTTATCCATTGTATTTTTTTTTATTTTTATTCACCTCAGTTGCTGTGTAGGGAAATGATAACTTTGGAGCTCTCGGAAGTGCAAAACCTAAATGCCAGGATGCAAAAGCATAATTTGTGTATGGCATTACTTGCCAATCATTTTTAGTCGCAACAACTGTTGTTACTTGATCATAAAATTGAAACCATTCTAAAGATCCAGATACTTTGTTTAAATTATCATGGCAGTTTGGTGGGTAATTTTCAAAAATTCCTTGGACAAATCTTTCCGAGTTATCTAGAAAAATTAAATCATAAAATTATGAAAATTTCCACTAAACATTTTTTTTAATTTTCACAAGTGGAATTTTTTTATTGAAATTTTTTTTCATAATACTTTTAATGCTATTAGATTATAAAAAAATGTCTAATATCTGTCATAAATTATAGTATTTATACTGAAAATTTTTGTAATTTATTTTATTGAAAAATAACTTTTAAAAAATTTCACATGTAAAAAATTTTATAAACTACATGTGCAATTTTTTAAAATAATTTTTTTAGTTCGAATTTAATTACTAAAAAATTATTGAACGTCGGCTAATTTTAATATTATTATTTTTTATAGTATTTATAATTGAAATGATATTACTTACTACTGTAAGCTGATTTTAAAACCCTCTGAACTCTTTCTCGTAAAGAAAGAGGTCCAGTTTTATCATGAGGAACTAGAAACATATCTTTCCAAAATTCAAACAGTCCCTTTTTAGAATCTTTTAAACTCAAATCCAAATTAGTTTTTTCGCAATCATCACCCATGTATTGCAAGGCATTAACACACGACCTGACATCACACCCTGACTTTTCAGCTATCTGTAAAAGGACCCGTTGATCTACATCGAGTCTCTCCCTACGAGCAATCGTCACTAACCGATCGCTCAGAGCTGCCGGGGTGATTCTAGGAACGTATATTGAAAAAGCCACCGCTCGTAAAGGCCTGAAAAAATTTTTCCTCAATTATAGGCTTAAATCATTTAAAATTAGCCAACTTCTTTAATTTTTAGATTTTTTTAAAATTAAATTAGAACAAAAAAATATTTTTAAAAAATTGCACTTATAGTTTTTTACAAATAAAAATTTTTTTAAATCATTTTTTCAATAAAAAAAAATTCTAAAAATTTTTAAATGTCGGCTAACTTAATTTTGATTTAAAAATTCATGAATAAAAATAACTACCTCAATGCCGGAGTGTACAACTCATTACAAATACAAACAATAGGTCTTTTACAAAACTCATTACTTTTTTCAGCTGATTTAGACTTTTTACCCTTTTCAGATAGTTTTCCTTGAACGAACTTGAGTAGCAATTCTATCGAGGCAGCTGGAGCGCCATCAATTTCATCTAAAACCAGACAATTAGGCCTTGGATCAGCACCAATCATCGATTTCATCTGCGTAGAAGCTAATAGAGCCTGTCTAAAAGCCTCCGGACTACGGTCATCACTCGCATTGATTTCAACGACATTATAACCAGCGTGTCTAGCCACCAAGTGTGCTAATGTCGTTTTTCCAAGACCCGGGGGTCCGCTGAGCAACGCGATTCTATGTACAGGAAATCCTTTTTTATCTACAAGCTCTTCATTGTTGCAATTATCGCCGAATTTATTGGCATTAAATCCACCCTCTCTTGAATTTATTCTATCTGATTTATTATTGTTAAAGTTTCGTGATTTGAACGAGTTAGTTGTTGAATTTTTTTTTCTCATAACTATCTCACGGTTGAACACAACCTTATCCCAGAGTTTCATCCAGCGCAAAAATTCGCGGTTGGTTGTTTCGTCGGTAAGAAGCTCCATGTATTTTTTTGGACGATATTTATCAACCCACAATACATCTTCACCTTTTTTTCTTGCTGATCTAGATGTTATCGATTTTTCTTTTGCTTTATCTGCCAACTGCCAAAAGTCAAATTATTTAATTAAGATTACGTGTGTTAATATCCCGGGACAAAATATCCCCGGACAAAATATTACTGCAACCAAATATCACAAGGATTATTTATAAGACGATCAATATTGAATAAACTTAATCTATACTAATATTATAAAGAGGAAAGATTTGATTGTTTGTTTGTTTATTTGCGTTGAATAGGTTCCAAAACTACTGAACCGATTTGAAAAATTCTTTCATTGTTGGGAAGCTACACTATTCTCGGGTGACATAGGCTATATTATATTATAATTAATTTTGAAATTTTTGCTGAATACCCGTGCGAAGCTAGGGCAGACTGCTAGTAATTTATTTTATAAAATAAAAAATAAATGAAATACTACAAGGATTATTTATCAGACGATCAATATTAAACAAACATGATATTTTATAAAATAAAAAAAAAATTAGCTACTATGAATATTATTTCACTATTTATTTAAGAGTGATTTTGTGTGTGTTTATCTAAAAATAGGCCAACACATAAGCTTGTTACCGTGTTGTGCACTTTGATCATGGATTTTGTGTGTGTTTATCTAAAAATAGGCCAACACATATTTTGTCGCGGGGATATTTTGTCCGGAGATATTAACGCGTGTCACCTCAATATAAATTATAAAATAGAAAAATATAAAATTTTACTTACAATTTTTTCAGCGTCGGCTTTTAATTTATCATAGCTGACTGAAAGCAAACCAGACGATGAGCTAACTTTAATAGGATTAATTACAGCGTCTGGTTTAACTCGAACATACAAGCGTTGAGAATCATAAGGACGGGTTAAGGCAACGAAATTCCAAGAAGGCACTCTAGTAGTTATTGTTTCTCTCTCTGGATCACTGGATTTATTAAAATTGAAATTAATATTAAAATCAACAGCCAAGTCTACCAAAAAATTTTTACAAGTTCAAATTAATTGACTTACTCAGAGTAATTAGAATTCAAAAAACGAGGATTATCAACATCTTTTTCATATCTTTGTTGGACTTTTTGTTTCTGGTTTAAAATTGCTTCAATTATTAAATCTGGCTGGTCCCATCTCGGTCTTTTTTCTCTTCTCAAGCGACTAGAACCTGAAATAATAATATATTTTTTAATAAAATATTAATATTTTAATATTTGTTAATGATATATTAGTTAAAAAATTTATTTGTTAATTTTAAAGTTTAAAATAAATTACTGGGTATGTCTTCTTGTAGAAGATCTGCTACATCCTTCATCAAGTCATCATAGGTTCTTTTCCTGACTTGCTCGGTTAGTGACTCACTCGTTGAAGTGGAAGGCTGAGGAGTCGATTCAATAAATTCAAGCTCTTCATCTGGCTCCGGAAAATCACTAGAAGTACTAGCTTGTGTTTTATTGACAGGTTTTGGAGCATTAACTTGACTCTGAAGTGTCTGTTGAGTACTTGTACCTACTAATAATAAATATTAGTTGGTTTTAATTATTATTATTATTATTTGTTTAATGATCCTAAAGTCAGCTGACAGCTGTAAATTTTAATTTTTATAACAATTAAATCACAATAAAAAAATGTATTAAAAAATTTAATTTGTAAAAAAACTGAAAAACTTCAAGTGCAATTTTAAAAAAATATTTTTTTGTTGCAATTTAATGAATTAAAAATAAATTAATAGCGTGAGCTAACTTTAGTATTATTTTAAAAAATTCAATAAATAAACTTACTGGGAGGATGATTTGATTTTTTATAAACGTCAGTTGGGACCAAATCAAACTCTTCATCTGGATCGGGAAAATCATCGTCATTAGCATAAATAAAACGTGAATTTTCATTAGAACTAGATTTTGGCGGCTGAGTTAAATTATTTTGAGGAACTTTTGTATTGCTTCCTAAAATAAACAAAAAATGATTAATAATTAATAAAAACAAATGAAAGTCAATAAAAAACACCCACCGGCTACATTATTATTTTTTTTTAAACTTTCTGTAGGAACTAGATCGAATTCTTCAACTGGATCGGGAAAATCATCTTCATTAGCATAAATAAAACGTGAATTTCCACTGACACTAGATTTTGGCGGCTGAGTTAAATTATGTTGAGAAACTTTTGTATTGTTTCCTAAAATAAACAAAAAATGATTAATAATGAAAATTAATTTAGCAGATATTTGATAATTTTTAAAATTTTTTTGACAAATAAATTGTGACAAAAAAAATTGCAATTTTTTTAAATAATTTTTCAGAACAAATTTATTTGTCAAAAAATACTAAAAAAATAATCAAGTGACTGCTAACTTTAATGTCATTGATTAATAATTAATAAAAACAAATGACAGTCAATAAAAAACACTCACCGGTTACATTATTAGTTTTTTTTAAACTTTCTGTAGGAACTAGATCATATTCCTCATCAGAATTCGGAAACTCATCATCCATTGGAATTTTTAATTTAAAAAATATATAAATAAAATAAAAAATATTTTAAAGAAATAAAAGTTAAAAACTTTTGGCTGTTGACTAAAAAATAAACATGAAGAAAATAATAATAAACTAAATGTTTGTAGTTGTGGTATTTGTTAAACTGCGCCATCTATTTTAACAGAAGCGCCATCTTTTTAAAAAGAGATTCCAAGATGGCGTTAAGATAAATGACAGTTGGCCAATCAAAAATTAATTTCCTTAACATTATCTCTATCTTTTTTCAATTCCGTTGACTTTCCAACATATGTGAAAATATTTAACTATAGGTATATATATTTATATATATTATGTTTATAGGTAGACAGTGAGGTAGTAGGAAATGGTATGACCGATTTCACAGCAACGCGAAAAGTTAACAAGAGAAACGAATATTGAATCATTGAGGGATGAATTAAACGGACGCGTCGGCGCAAGTTAAGGCAAAGAAAACAATTAGTCGTGGGCGCGTCGAGTTCGTATCTTTAAACCACAACAATACTCATTTTTAATTATTGTTAATAATTAATATAAAACTGAGATTAATTTATTTATATTATTTATAAGCCCTATTTGTGTATGCAGCAATATATTTTATATATTTAGTGTAAGTACTGTGTTTGTGAAACGGGCTAAGTGTAAGTGTGTTTCAGTCGAGAGTATAGAGGTTCATTGTAGCGACGCGTGTATAAACGGCCGTTGAGAATAAGACAGCGGGCGGTTCCCACCACGTCCTAGCAGAGCAACAAGTGTCAGATTTAGATAAACTATTGTTTTTATAAAATTGACAAGAAAATTTATTGCTCCATTGAAAAAAAATCAGGAATTAGATTGTAAGAGTGGATTGTTTGATCTATTAGACGAGGATGGGATGCGCTGTAAGCAACACGGGTGAAAAGGCTGCGGCCGAGAGATCCAAGAAAATTGACAAGGATCTACGTCTTGATGGCGAACGAGCTGCCAGTGAGGTCAAACTTCTTCTTCTGGGTACGATATATATTTTTTTCTTTTTTTTTTAATTATTTATTTCACTTGGTAAATTATTCTATTCTTGTATCAAGTGATTTCATCCTAATTAATAGAATTGAAGTGATTTAATCTTGACAGATTGATCATTTTTACAATGCCGAATTAATTTAAAGCATTGACGCTATTTTTGTACGCTGTAGGTAGTAATTATTATATTGTAACAGACGATACAGAAGTTAGTCGACTTTTTTAATTTTTTTTAAATCATTTAATTAGTACTACAAAATATTTTTAAAAAATTGCATGACATTTAAGTTAGCAGTCACTTTATTTTTTTATTTTATTTAATAAACAAATTTTTTCTGAAAAATTATTTAGAAAAATTGTATTTTTTATTCATTAAAATTTCTACATGCTATTATATTTTTCTTATTCTTTTTGCCATAATTTATTTGTTATGAAAAAATTATTAAATATCTGCTAAATTAATTATCAAAAATTGCACGTGTAGTTTTTAAAATTTTTTCTTATTTTTTTAATAAAATAATTTACAAATATTGTTAGGTGTCGGTTAATTTAATTTTCATTAAGAGACGATGTATGTATTGTGTATAGGTGTGCGTGTATGATACATACAAATGTAAAGATTGTCTCCCATGAAGTTGAATCATTAAATAAATATGATTCACAAGATAGCGATTGCTAGAAATATGATAGGTACATTACCCATGTTTACGTTGCTAAAATTTAATAAAAAATGATTTGATGAAAAATGATGCAATTATGTAAGAATAATTGATGAGGTTGATGATTAAAATTTGTAATGAAATATTGATAATGAATAATGATTTATTTTTTCAGGTGCTGGAGAGTCCGGTAAATCTACGATAGTGAAACAGATGAAAATAATCCACGAAACTGGATACAGCAGGGAAGAATGCGAGCAATACAAGCCGGTTGTTTACAGCAACACGATCCAGAGTCTTATGGCGATAATTCGGGCCATGGGCCAGCTGAGAATAAATTTCGCTGACCCAAATAAAGCTGTAAGTGTAATTAAATTAACTGGGTAAAATAAAATTGTTGGATAAATAATGTGGGTTGTATTGATGGATTTAATGTTGTGTTGCAGGAAACAGCGCGGCAATTTTTTACCCTAGCTTCCGCGGCAGAGGAGGGTGAGCTCACTGGGGAACTTGTGCTGCTAATGAAGAGATTATGGCAAGATGCAGGAGTGCAGCTTTGTTTCACACGTAGCAGAGAGTATCAATTAAATGACTCCGCTGCGTATTATTTGAATGCTCTGGATCGGATTGCGCAGCCTAATTATGTACCGACGCAACAAGATGTCCTGAGGACTCGAGTCAAAACGACGGGAATTGTAGAGACTTATTTTGCCTTCAAAGGATTGCATTTCAAGTAAATTTTTTTTAATTATTTATATTTACTAGCAACCTTGCAGTCACGATTATTAAAATTTTGGTTTATTAAGTAATGACTTTTGTCAAATGGCACTGTAATTTCTTAAATATTGATATTTTTAAAGATATAAGCTCATCCCGATGTTACACTCATCAAGAGCTTTCATTTGAGTACCCACATGCATTTTTGATATATTTTTCATATATTCATATATATAAATATATCAAATATATGAAAAATTGATGTGGGTACTCAAATGAAAGGTCTCGATGAGTGTAATGTCGGGGTGAGTTTATATCTTTGAAAATGTCAATATTTCACAAGATATTTATCAAATTGCACTGTACTTTCTTAACTATTGACATTTTTGAAGATATAAGCTCATACCGATGTTATACTCTTCAAGAGCTTTCATTTGAATACCCACATGCATTTTTATATATTTTTCATATGTTCATATATTCATATATATATATATATATATATGAATAATTGATGTGAGTACTCAAATAAAAAGTCCCGATGAGTGTAACATTGGGATGAGTTTAAATCTTCAAAAATGTCAATATTTCACAAGAAATTTATTAAATTGCAGCGTACTTTCTTAACTATTGACATTTTTAAAGATATAAACTCATCCCGATGTTACACTCATCAAGAGCTTTCATTTAAGTACCCACATTCATTTTTTTATATTTTTCATGTATTCATATATTTATATATATATATAAAAATATATGAAAAATTGATGTGGGTACTCAAATGAAAGGTCTTGATGAGTGCAATGTCGAGGTGAGCTTATATCTTTAAAAATGTCTATAGTTCTCAAGATACAAGGTCATTTCTTCATTAAGAGACAACATTTTTCTTATTCTCTTAATAATATAAATTTGGTGATTTTTGTTTAGAATGTTTGACGTCGGCGGCCAGAGATCGGAAAGGAAAAAGTGGATTCACTGCTTCGAGGGAGTAACAGCGATAATATTTTGCGTTGCTCTGAGTGGCTACGACCTTGTGCTTGCTGAAGATGAAGAAATGAACCGCATGATCGAGTCTATGAAGCTATTTGATTCGATTTGTAACAGTAAGTGGTTCATAGACACGTCAATAATTCTATTTTTAAATAAGAAAGATCTGTTTGAGGAGAAAATAGCCAAGAGCCCACTATCGATCTGTTTTCCGGAGTACAAAGGCGGCAACTCATTCGAAGAGTGTGCTGCTTACGTGCAAATGAAATTTGAGAATTTAAATAAACGCAAAGATCAAAAACAGATCTACACACACTTTACCTGTGCAACTGACACTTCTAACATTCAGTTTGTGTTTGACGCGGTAACTGATGTGATTATTAAAAATAATTTAAGTAATTGCGGACTGCTAAGTTGAATTTATCATTCCTGAGACGATAATTATTTTTTCTCATTATAAGATATTATTTATGACATTTTATATTACTTAGATTTTTTAATAATTAATTAATATTGCAACGATACACAAGTGCACTTTTGTATATATATTATATACCTTTTTATAAAATAATCCGCGAATTTTTATTGAATAAGATATTAAGCCATAATCACTTTCCATTTTTTTAATATTAATTTACGAAATATTTTATAGATCTATAAATATATATGTACGTATAAATCTCTTGTCCATGACTGAAACTTTTTTTTTTATAAGGAAAAATTTTGTAATCGGTATTATTTAAATATCATTTAGTCATAAAAAAGTTTTTTATACCATTTTGTAAAACATTAATTTATAATTCGATTTTTATAAAAGACAATATGTAGAATAATTGAATGAACAAATTTAAATGTAGACGACTGAGATTAAAGCATTTTTACCGAAAAAAAAAAATGTTAACAATTAATTTTATTAATAAATAAATAAGTAATAATAACAAACTAGAAACCTTGCAGACACTATGTGACTGCCGTGACTTGTGAACTATAAATAAATAAAATTTTGCTTTATTAAATAATGACTTTTGTTAAATTGCACTGCACTTTTTTAATTATTGACTTTTTGAAAGATATAAGCTCATCCTGATGTTACTCTTATCAAGAGCTTTCTTTTGAGTACCCACATGCATTTTTGATATATTTTTCATATATAAATATATAAAATATATGAAAAATTGATGTGGTTACTCAAATGAAAGATCTCGATCAGTGTAATGTCGGGGTGAGCTTATTTCTTTAAAAATGTCAATATTTCAAAAGATACAAGGTCGTTTCTTGATTATGTTTAATTTCACTGTATTTTCTTAACTATTGACATTTTTAAAGATATAAGCTCATCCCGATGTTACACTCATCGAGACCTTTCATTTGAGTACCCACATGACATTTTTCATATATTTTATATATATGGTATTTGTGAAATATATAAATATATAAAATATATGAAAAATTGATGTGGGTATTCAAATCAAAGGCCTTGATCAGTGTAACGTTGGGATGAGCTTATATCTTTAAAAATATCAATACTTCTCAAGATACAAGGTCGTTTCTTGATTATGTTAAATTGCACTGTACTTTCTTAACTATTGACATTTTTAAAGATATAAGCTCATTCCGATGTTACACTTATCAAGAGCTTTCATTTGAGTACCCACATGGATTTTCATATATTTTTCATATATTCATATATATATAAATATATAAAATATATGAAAAATTGATGTGGGTACTCAAATGAAAGGTCTGGATGAGTGCAACATCAGGATGAGCTTATATCTTTAAAAATGTCAATAGTTCACAAGATACAAGGTCATTTCTTAATCATAGATCTAGAGATAGAGCATTTTTGAATGCAGCCTTAATACTTATCAACCATAAAAACCCATTTTATCATATAATTACACTGGCCACAAAATTTGGCTTATTCTCTTAATAATATAAATAATTTATTTGTAGGTGAATATATCTTCACTGATTATTTCTTTATTAAATAAATAATCCAGTACACTTTTAAAATTTAATTTTTTACATCTGTCAGTGTTTAGATTTTTTTATTTTAAAATATCCAGATACTATTGATCAAATATATTTGGATTCGATGTTATATATATTTACACGATGCGACACATACATTCTATGCAGACTACTTAAATAAATTAAAAATAATATCAATATGTATTTTTATAATCTTTTAATTCCTCATACGTGTTTTCAAAACTTTTATAGAAACTTTTTTTATTCAACATTCTTATTTCATTTATAATTCTTTTTCTATTTATAATCCATTACTCGTATGGTAGCATTTATTACATTACAACAATTGGTCAACAATAGATTATATTTCACATAAAATACAGTGATATACACGGAGATTACATATGAATACTGTAGTTAGGCATATTGTATATCCATCATTAAAAAAAATTTAACATTCATTATTACGACTTGAAACTTTTATCCATAACGTTACAATTATTAATTATGATTTGGTGCAGGTCTACCAAGCATAATCAATAATCTATCGAATTTTTTTAAACTCAACTATTCTTAATTTAAGGTTTTAACGTACTATTAGCGTGCATATTTTTGATCATCATTTATTAAACTAATACCTAATAAATTAGTTAGAATAAATTATAAATTTTATACTGGCAAGCTTAAAATAAAATTAAAGAAGTGTCTATTCACACGTAAAAAAGACCTGATGAATCTACGCGGCGTGGATTTTTAGGACTATTTTACGTATGAATAAACATGCTCTAAAATTAATCACCAGGCAGTAAATAAATTTGTTTGGAATGTTATTGAGTTATCAGTGATAACTTATTGAGCTAAATTTCATTGAGGTATAAAGATGGCATTTCTAACTTTAGCTATCAATTAAAATAATAACTAATATTATGACTGGCTAAGGATATTAAATTTCTCACAATACACTGAGGAAAAAATAGATTTATTTTTAAAAAAAATTTATTTTTATTATAAGAAATTAACTTGTTAGAATTTTATTTCTTAGCTGAAGAAATAAAGATTTTTTTCATAAGGTAAAAGACCTAGTTATTGACACTGGTCTAATTGTTTGACAATTTTATTTTTATTAAAAAAATTCAATGCTCTCAAAATACCAATTTTAAAAAAATTTATAATTCCAAAATTATATTTATTAATTTATTAGAGTTGATTTGTTTTTTTTTTTAATTAAAATAAAATTTCAAGTTAATAACTAGGCCAGTGTCAATAACTGAGTCTTTTACCTCAATTTTTTATTGAAAAAAAATTAATATATAAGGTAAAAGACCCAGTTATTGACACTGGCCTAGTTATTGACTTGAAATTTTATTTTAATGAAAAATAAATAAATCAAATCTAATAAATTAATAAATATAATTTTTGAATTCTAAATTTCAAATTGTTTTTTTTGAGAACATTTAATTTTTTTAATTAGAATAAATACTGCAAGTGTCAAACAACTAGGCCAGTGTCAATAATTAGGTCTTTTACCTTACTCAGCTTGGAAATTTTTTTCTAAAATTTTCAAATAAAAAAAAAATGACTAAAAAAAAATTTATATTTTTTCAGCTAAAAAATAAAATTATTAAAAATTTCTCATAAAAAAAACCCCAAATTTTTTTTGAAAATAAATTATAATACTAAAGTTAGCCGACGTTTTTAATTTTTTGATTTTTTTTAATAATTAAATTAGAACAAAAAAATATTTTTAAAAAATTGCGCTTACAGTTTTTATAGTTTTTTACAAGTGAAAATTTTTTTTTTATTTTTTTGCAATCATTTTTTCAATAAAAAAAATTCTAAAAATTTTTAAATGTCGGCTAACTTAATTTTCATAAATAAATTTTTTCTCACTGCAACAACAAAAATCTACTGAGGATTCCGAGTAGGAATAGGAGGCCCACCTCCAGACCTAGCAGGAACAGGCGGAGGTAAGTTAGGAGGCGGCAAACTCGGCGGCGGATGTTGCGGTGGCGGAACGGGCATCTGCCTTTGTGGAAGCGGCGGAGGAGCCGAATTCGGCGGCTTAGACTCTTGACCGTCTGTCGCAGACCTAGGTAACGGAGGCGGGGGTCTATTAGGAACCGGATAATTCGGCGGTTCATCCAAAATTTCTTCATAAATCGCCGACTCAGGTGAGAGCCTCTCAGACTTCTCCAAGTCCTCAGCTCTCGACGAAACAAACTGATTCTGCATCACACTAATCACTCCCGCCCGAGGAAGAGGCCTTCTCTCATGAGCCGGGCTCCTTGGAGGAGCCGGACGAGTAGGAGGCGCCGGTCTAGGCGGTCTGTTTCCATCACTCGGACTAGATCTTCCAGAATTAGGATCATCAGCGATCTCCAATTGCTCAAGCCTCGAAACATTCCTCGAAGGCGAGTCATCATACTGCGGAATGGTAGTATTGCTGCAAATTTCAATTTCCTTTTGAATTAATTGCACCCAATGCGGAGACTTTAATGACAGCTTCAACGTCTGACCGCAGACTTGAGTCATGCCTTTGCGAGCAGCCGAGAGAGCGCATTGACCGTCGCGGAACGTTACCCAGATAGTTTCCCCAACAAACCTCACAAGAATCACCTCGCCTATATGCGAAAGTTCCTGCAGAAGCGCCAGCATAAAATTGTCATCAAACACACTGTCAATATCTTCACTTTCCTCAGTAGCTTTTACAATAATCGTCCCATCAGGAGGCCCCAGGTCTTCAATAACTTCCTTAAACACAGCCTCCCGTTTCTCCGGATCAACAACATGAACATCCACATCAATGATCGCAATCACCGGACGATGGTCACTTTGTTTCAACTCAGCCCTGCCGTAGTAAATTAATCTTCCGGGGTTCCAATCAGCTGGAGAATCAATGTCCGGAATCTGCTTGCGTCTTTTCCAAAGAACCCGATCTGTCCAAGCAGGCTGACGACATTTTTCACTGGTATCATAATCATCCGAAAATAAATCGTACTTATAAGTCGGAGGGAAGGTGATAGGACCTAGAAGCGAAATGAATAATGTCAATTTTGAATTACCAAAATATTCTACTTTTGCTTTAGAAAAAAAAAACTCTTTTGTAGTCACTGCAATACGACTATGGCAAAATTTGACGGGATAAATTGTAAATGCTAGTCGTTTAGAAGTACTTAAAGTAAAGATGTTCGATTATCTACTTGAACTGGATTTTCAGTAGCTTCTTTATTATAAATTGGCTTCCCTAGTCATTATTTGATATTTTATATTACAAATTAGTAATTCTGTACAATTATCTTAGTTAGATCCAAAAGTCATTAAACTTTAAGTTTATTATTAAATTTATGTAGTCAAACAAATTACACCGAAAACATGTAATGTATTTTAGAATTTATCATATCTACACTTATGTTGTGTAAAAATTAATTAAATTAACTTTGTATTCTATTATTGTAAACACAACTATGTAAAATTTCTTCACGGAAAAAAGTAAACTGTAATAAATAACAGTCGATTTATAATAAGTAATGATCAACTGCTAAAAATTACCATTTTAAATAGTAAAATTGCGATTTTACTATTTACTTTATAATATTTACCATTTAAACGTTACAATTTACTCTTTACATGGAAGAAAATACTATTTCAAACAGTAATATTCGCTATGTAAATATCTAAAATGTTAAAGTATAATAATTAAGAATTCAAACTTTGATATTTATCATTTCGTATCTAAAAAATGATCTTATGATATGTAAAAAGTATAAAATAAAGTTAGTAAATTTCTAATACAAGCAATGTCAATATTTACAAAGTAAAATGGTAAATTTTAAATACAACGCTAAAAATCAAACTGTAATTATTGACTTGCTTGGACTGGTAAAATGTATATTTTGAAAGTATAATTTTTACTGTTTCAAATGTTAAATTTTCCCAGAGTGAGACCCCCTTCTCTTTCATCTAAGTTCCCCTTCTCTTCATAATATGGACTATATATTGAAATGGCAATTTTTACTGTTTGAAACTGTAATTTTTTAATGAAAGAGTCGTTATTTACTCTAGTGACAGCTACTAATCTCTTAATTTGGATATTAAATTACAAATTGTGGCTTTTATACTTTCTACATTAAGTTCTGTAATATTTATATTTTTGCCACCCCGATGTCCGCTTTACTGTTTGAAACTATAAAAATGAACCGGAATCCGAGTGAATATTACAGTTTACTTTTTTCCGTGTTGCCATTCGGCTAATTGTCTTGGCATAATAATAAACACAATACAATACAATACCTTCAATAAAATTCTTGAACACATTTCCCTGCTCCTGTTGAACCAGCAGCTGATCAAACTGCAGAATCTGGTCCAGTTCATTATTCCTGATCAATTCTTTCATCTCATCTTTGTCCATATCAACTCTATAATTAAAATCTCCGCACCAAAAAACGTAATCATGAGTATTAAGTGTCCTCCCCATTGGAAAAGCTAACTTTCTAGTAATTTCAGCATAGTCTGCGTTTCTTTCACTGACTTGGGACTGGCCGGCTGCAAAATGAGCGCAGACGAAGCAGAATGATGTTGAATATAACACACACCTTATTGCAGCGGCGCCTTTGTTACCCGTAGCTCCTCCGAGGCCAGTTTTAACGCAATCTACAGCTACGTCTCTTAAATGAGGAGCATGCTGCGGTCTGATGAATAAATACAAGCAGACTCCGACTAATTGCTGGTAAGTCACCAAAATATATTCAGTGTCTCGGGAGATTACCTTCTGGAGCTCTTCCGCCCACGCTCGGGCGTTGTCGCTACTTGCTGCCATTATATTGCTCGCGTTTAGGTCGACTATCTCTTCGAACCCGACCGCGAAGACATCAACTGGAACTCCATCGTCATCTGGAGCTAAAAGGTAGGTAGTGTTGCGGGGAGCGTCGAGGAGCCAGTCGGATAAAGACACATCCTTGTAGACGACACTGCGGAAGTGTTTGCCGCCGTTGACGTTGTAAGTTCCCACGCCGATGCGGAGATTTATTGTTTGTAAATATTCGCTGTAGCGCTTGCACATTTCTCTCAAGACACTTGGAGGAGCGTGGAGCATGTTTGAGGGTAATAATAACCGAGCTCGGTCTGCTAGCTCGGTGTTGAGGGTGGAGCCTAGGAGTAAAATGTCGATAGCTTCTTGCTTGCTGGAGTCTAATAAATTGTTTTGAATTGTTCGAGCGGCGGAGCGAGCACCGTCCATTAATTTGGAGCTTCCTTGAATTGCTCCGGTGCCTGCGTAAATTTTGCTGACTTCGTTCCCGTTGTTGATCCACATTTGGCGGAAGACTTCCTCGAATCGGGAGACTAATTGTTGCTTCTCGAATAATTTTACCAGTGATAGTTGTTTTGAAAGGATTTCTAAGGCTAGAAATGTTTGGACGCAGTTAGTCCTGTCTAGGCAGTCGAGGCAATTTGTACGGATTGTACCGACTTGCTCGCTGATCACGGAAGTTCCGACAGCGTAAAATAGTGAAAAGGAGTCTAGATACTTTTCTACTTTCGCTTTTAACTTGGAGAGATTCTTTGTGTTGCCGCCACGACACTCTTGGTGGTAGTCGAAGATTATGTGAGGCACGTCTATGTGCTGGGATAAATTGTGGTGGCTTTGAAACATCTGGCTTAACATCGCTTCGCTTTCTTTGCTGCCGATTAAACTTGAGCCGAGTAGGTTTATTATTACTTGCTGGCCGTAGCGCTGCTTTATCATACTCAGGTGACGGTCGAATGCTGGAGATGCTGTGTCGAAGCCTCGGGAGATTTTTACTTTGTGAGAACCTACTTGGATTCCTGGTTGCTCCCAGAAGAGAGGCACTGAGCCACGGGTTTGCACGTAGGAGGTCACTTCATTGTCTAGGTAAATTATTTGCTCCGTTTCGACGAAATTTGCTACATGGCCGTCGTCGTTTGTTCCCCGGACGTTGAATCTGGAAATTATTTATTTGTTTTTTTATTAATCTAAAAATATTATGCAATAAATAAAAGTATGATACTGAAATTAGCGGGAATTTTATGATTCTTTGAATTTTTATAACTCATAAATTATAAAAAAAGAATATTTATTATTGAAAGTTTGTATTTATAATTTATATTATTAAGAGAATAAAAAAAAATTTTGGATTAAAGATAGTCATATGATAAAATCGGTTTTTTTAGTGAAATTTAGTGTCATTGCAAAGGTCTTAATTTGCATTTGAAAATGTTCTCTAGATACATTATTCAGAAATGACCTTGTATCTTGTGAACTATTGACACTTTTGAAGATATAAGCTCATCTCGATGTTACACTCATCAAGACCTTTCATTTGAGTACCCACATCAATTTTTCATATATTTTATATATTTATATATATGTATAAATAAAAAATATATCAATATACATGTGGGTATTTAAATGAAAGCTCTTGATGAGTGTAACATCGGGATGAGCTTATATCTTTAAAAATGTCAATATTTAAGAAAGTAAAGTGCAATTTAATAAATATCCTGTGAAATATTGACATTTTTAAAGATATAAGCTCATTCCGATGTTACACTCATCAAGAGCTTTCATTTGAGTACCCACATTAATTTTTCATATATACATAAATATATGAAAAATTGATGTGGGTACTCAAATGAAAGCTCTTGATGAGTGTAATATCGGAATGAGCTTATATCTTTAAAAACGTCAATATTTAAGAAAATACAGTGCAATTAACATAATTAAGAAACGACCTTGTATTTTGAGAACTATTGACATTTTTAAAGACATAAGCTCACTCCGACATTACACTCGTCGAGACCTTTCATTTGAGTACCTACGTCAATTTTTCATATATTTTATATATTTATATATATGTATTTATGAAAAATATATCAAAAATGCATGTGGATACTCAAATGAAAGCTCTTGATGAGTGTAACATTGGAATGAGCTTATATCTTTAAAAACGACAATATTTAAGAAAGTACAGTGCAATTTAACAATATACCATTAAATCTCTACATGTGGAATTTTTTCCATTATTATTTAATTATTATAAAAATTTTTAAGTGTCTGTTAAATTCAGTAACATAAAAAATTATGTTGATACATTATCAAGAATAAATAAATAAAATATTATCAATTGTAATTTTACCTGGTACCAGCACGTTCACAACTAAGTCGTGAAACAACAACAGCTCTAGCTTGCCTGTGACCAACATAAACGGTCCGTATTTCAACACTTCCACACATCGCTTTTAATAACCATTGATTTGTATCGACTCCATACCTCAGCAAGTGAATGTGAAGCATACGATTCCTGTTTTGAATTTAAATAAGAAATTTAACTGACTGTATGATAATAATAAGTATATTTGTTTATTGATCGACTCACCAGAAAAATCTATTATCAGTACACGTTGATTTATATCTTCGCTGAACACTCAAGGTAATATCAAGAGCTTCGTGTGTCCCAGCAGTCCAGGAGAAGTAAAACGTACCAGAGTTCAAGACCTTCCGAACTTCAGAAACTCTGTCTTCGTTTCCTTGCGTGTAATGCAGAGGAACAAAGTGTGTCTGGGTGATTCTGAATATCTCCG
This sequence comes from Cotesia glomerata, assembly GCF_020080835.1. Taxonomy (NCBI): domain Eukaryota; kingdom Metazoa; phylum Arthropoda; class Insecta; order Hymenoptera; family Braconidae; genus Cotesia; species Cotesia glomerata. The sequence continues at coordinate 30,378,236 of NC_058159.1, read as the reverse complement.
AGTCGCCTATTTTGCCCATGGAAAAACACCCGGTCACCAGCACCAGGTAAAGGTGGGTATTTTCTCCAGCATTCAGCTGGAGAACTCCAAGACACCCGTAGGCGTCCAGCAGCTTTGTGTATTGAGACTTCAAGGACTCTGTTTCTTGCGCAGCTGTAAATTTATTTTGATTATTTGGATTTGTAAACAATATTAAGAGATTTACTTTATCAAAACTGATTATTTTTTTTTTCTTATAAAGATTATTTATTTGACATTGAAGTAATTTTATTATCAATTCGCTGAATTGGAGAACTAATTACTTTTCTACGCCCACTATTATTAGCTATTAATAGTCATGGTTAAGTATTTTTTTTTATTATTATTGTTGTTACAATTCTTAATAAATAGTATATCATAATTTTAAAATAATAAAGAATTAACAGATATTAAATAGTTTTTTAATTTTTTAAAAATTAATAAATTACTCCAAAAAAAATATTTAAAAAAATTACAATAATTTTTTTTTTCAATTTCTAGAATTAAAATTTTTTATAAAATTTTATTTATTATGATTATACTGAAGTGAACAAACATTGAAAATTTTTTAAATAATTTTTTTTATTTAAATTGATTTATAAAAAATAAAAAAAAATTGATTTTATTTATTATAATTACACTAAAGTTAACAAAGATTAAAAATTTTTAAATTAATTCTTTTTATTTAAATTGACTTGTGATAAAAATAAAAAAAATTGACAGCTATCAGTTAACTTCACTATTTATTATAAAATTGTTAAAATAAAGAATGAAAATTAAGTTAGCCGACATTTAAAAATATTTAGAATTTTTTTTTATCAAAAAAATCATTGCAAAATAATAAAAAAAATTTTCATCTGTAAAAAACTTGAAAAACTCTAAGTGCAATTTTTTAAAAATATTTTTTAGTTCTAATTTAATAATTAAAAAAAATCAAAAAATTAAAAACCTCGGCTAACTTTAGTGTTATAAATAAAGATAATAATAAAGTTAGCCGACATTTTTTATTTTTTTATTTTGCTTAATTTATTAAATTATAACTAAAAAATATTTTTAAAAAATTGCACTTATAGTTTTTTAAGTTTTTAACAAATGAAAAAAAATTTTTTTCATTTCTTTGTAATAATTTTTTAATAAAAAAAATCATAAAAATTTTTAGATGTCAGCTAACTTTATTTTCATTAAATAAAGATGACACTGAAGTTAGCTAACAACTGTCAATTTTAAAAATTTTTATAATAATCAAATTACAATAAAAAAATTTCCACAAATAATTCTATTTAATTTTCACATGTGGAATTTTTAAATTAAATTTTTCATAATAATTATATATTTTGTAAAATTCTAAAAAAATTTCCAACGTCTGTCAACTTCAGTGTAATTATAATAAATAAAATTTTATAAAAATCTTCAAGTGTCAGTTAATTAAAGTAATGACACTGAAGTTGTCAGACATTATAAATATTTTAATAAATTTTTAGCAATAAAATTTTTATAAAAAAAATTGCACGTGTGAAAATAAAAAAAAATTATAAGTGAAAATTTTTTGGAGCATTTTTTATATAATTTTAATTGATTTTTTATAATAAAAAAATTGACAGCTGATTACTAACTTTAGTATTATATTTAATAATCATGAACAAGTGAGGTGCATTGCGACAACAATACTTACAAAGAACCGCGACTGCTTGTGATTCAAAGAGCACAGTGTCCTTACAGTTACGATGCTCCAAAATAAGCGAATGAGGACTTGGAGGTTTCAATTTTTCGTAAACACGAAACCCTTTGCCCATCGCCATTGTAAAACACTTTTATAAATGTTAATCCAGCTGCCAAATTAGATGATGTGATCTAACGAGTATCAACTATGGATTATCAGAGACAGATGATAGTGACAGTAGAAAATTAATATAATTCCCGTCATGCGTTTTAAACAATTAAAAATATATTCACCGGTTTTATTTTATCAATTAAATTTATTTATCCGAGGAGAATAATTCAGTTGGATAGTAGCACTTTGATGACACTGAACTTTACTAACCAATCCAACAACGAATCCTGGTCCCGGCATCACCGTGTCCCTCTCCAGTCACTATTCTGACCAAGTCACTTCGTCTCTCTTTTGATTTACTGTCTTCCTTTGGTATGTATTACGCTCTAGCGCTTTATCCTCTTTACTTACATTCACACATCTATCGCCTACGAAAGCATGCGCATTTTATAGTCAATATTTCAATACCTTCACTTTTAAATTATACCTTTGTATTTTTACTGCATTGACGTTTAATTAACTACCTCTTGGCTATTTTTACTAACATTCAAAAAGTTATTATTGGTAAAAGTTTATTTAATTTTTATGACATTAAACTTAGCAGTCTTGACAGTTTTTTAATTTTTTTAACTAACAAATTTGTTCCAAAAAATTATTTTTAAAAAATTGCATTTTTTATTTTTTTAAATTTCTACGTGTTAATTTTTTTTTCTAATTTTTCTTGGCAATAATTTATTTATTAAAAACATTCTTAAAATTATTGAATATCTACTAAATTAATTTTAATTTTTTATGATACTAAAATTTTCAGATATTTGTCAATTTTTTTAGGAATTTTATAAAAAAAATTTTAATTAAAATTTTTCAAAAATTACACGAGCAAATTTTTCAAAAAATATTTTTTTCTATAATCAATTTTTTATTTTTTTTTAACTAACAAATTTGTTTCAAAAAATTATTTTAAAAAAATTGCATTTTTTACTTTTTAAAATTTCTACATGTCAATTTTTTTTTCTAATTTTTCTTGGCAATAATTTATTTATTAAAAACATTCTTAAAATTATTGAATATGTACTAAATTAATTTTAATTATTTTTTTTTTTTATACTAAAATTGTCAGATATTTATGAATTTTTTTGGGAATTTTATAAAAAAATTTAAAAATTTTTTAAAAATTACACAAGCAAACTTTTTAAAAATATTTTTTTTTTTATAATTAATTTGTAATAAAAATAAAAAAAATTGATAAAACTGAAGTTGAGAAACTTCTGATAATTTTTAGAATTTTTTTAACAAATAAATCATGACAAGAAAAATTTATTTAAAAAATTCTATCTATAGAAGCTCTAAAAAATTATAAATGCAATTTTATAAAAATAATTTTCTAGACCTAGTTTTAAAAAAATTGTCAAGTTTCATGAAATTTTAATTTTATTTATCAAAAAAATTATTTTAAAAAAAATTGCATTTTTTATTTTTTAAAATTTCAACGTCAATTTTTTTTTTGCCATAATTTATTTGCTATAAAATTTTAAAAATTATTAAATAAATGCTAAATTAATTTTCATAATTTTACTGTACTTCAATTATCTGTAATAATTAAAAAAAAATTAATTAGAGTATAAAAATACAATAAAAAATATTTTCATAAGTAATTTATTTACTTAAGCAAAACAATTTTCTTTTTCGTTGATAAATTTATGTAATACTTACATAAATATAAATAAAGCTATAAATATAATTATGAATGAAAATAGTTCATGAAGTAATTATTACTAGTCTTGATAATCATTTAATATTAAATAATGAAGAATGAAATATATTTCACTTGAAAAATCTAATGATCGCTATTAAAAAAAAAATGTGAGATATAGAATTCTTGTATAAGTAGTTTCACAATTGTATTTACATAATTAACGCTATGATTAAGATAACAATTGTTTACCAAAATTAATCATATTATCTAATGAAGTTCTATTAAAGTTTGTCATTAAATTCATTAAATTATCTTCGCCTTAAAAATACTTATGGGTTTACAAAGATATTAAACTATTATTGTTATTATCATTATTAATTCTTTCTCTTATCATTTCCGCTAAAACTATTTCTTTTTAAGTATTGGGATTGGTAATAAGTAATAATAATTATCGTACGGAACCATACGCCTCAATGATTGAATATTGAAATAATAATAAAGAATTAATTTGTATAATTATAATTACTAAAATCAACAAACATTCTGTTTATATTGGCACTCAACAAACACGAATTATTTTTCCTACTGCGAATGAACTGGTAAGCTCTAATTGTCGCGATAAAACGTAAACTTACAATTACGCGTAATTAAATATATTCTCACAATTATTTTTAATAGTACATTTTCTATGTAAGTTTAGATTATTGATTAATTATTATTAGTACTAATAATTCACCAATATTCTTACAGAGTACACAAAATTCATTTAATTAAAAACGCTAGATTATGTCTCAGTGATTCGGACTGTATAACTATCAAGCTCTTTGATCCTCTTGATAATACTTGTTATTGTAATCAACTGCATCCTGAAAAAAAATAATTAAAATTAATATAAAATAAAATTTTTAATTTAATATTTTTAGAGGCTGAAATTACATCTAGAAAATCTTTCAGAAGAGTAACACGACGTTTCTCAGCAATATCCATCTGATTTTCTAAATCACCACGGTCTGTGGTTTCAGCTCGTTCAATTTTCCATGACAAGTTCTCGATTTCAGCTTCCAACTGTGCTTGTTGATACTCAAACTATCAAAAAAAAATTTATAATTATTCACTTAACAAAATTTCTTATAATTAATTTATTAATTAATTAATATAAATAGTAACCAGTTGTTTACGCGGTCCAGGTTCCATATAATACGCATATGGATATGTGTACTGTAAAGTGTAGCGACAACGGGCTAACAATGAAGCCGCGCCAAATAAATGCTGCCAATCAATCCAGGTACCGCTGGCATTCATAACTTTTTTATTAATTCTTGACTTAATATTTTCTAACGTTTGTTCTTCAAGCTTCAGCGACTTGCTATGATTTTCCCACTGAAAATAAAAATTCACATTAATAAATTTTTACACCAATAAATTTTTTGGTAATTATTTACAAGTAAGCCTTATTTTTGGCCATATCCAGGTAAAAAATTAACATTTTTCAATTTTTTTTTTTAAGGCGCATTAGTGATAAAAAATGTCGTGAAAGGAAAAAAAAAAAAAGATTTTGATAGCTTTTTTGTCTTTAAAAGTTGGAAAAAATTTTGGCTTTCATGTTTTTGGATAAAATTTTTATTTTATTATTTTTTGATATATTTTTTTTTAAGTACATAAAAAAACAAACAATTTAAAAAAAAAAAAGTTGAACATCACAATTTTCTAAAAATTCTATAAATTCTTTTGAAATTTTGTCAAAATTGTGATAATCGACTTTTTTTTTAATTGTTCATTTTTTCATTTATTTTTCATAAAAAAAATTTTTAAATGAAATTTCGTTCAAAAAAATAAAAATTAAAATGGTCGAGCCAGCTTGTAAATATTTACAAATTTTTCTTTAAATTACAACAAAATAAAAACATACTCGCTCGTAATAATGTAAATATTTTTTCAGTGCCTCTCTTGCTTGAACATGAGAGCTTTCATGCGCAATATTTGGATTGTCTTTGTATCGCGAGCACTCGTAATACTCGCTACCGTGAGTCTTCCAATCTCCAAGGCACATCCAGCAGAATTCATGCTTACAATTGTAGCACTGCATGTGATTACAACCCCCATTTTTTTCTATACAAATGTGACATTTAGGACACTGTAAAATATAAAATTAAATATTTATCAGTATCAATACTTAAAAAACAATTATTTTTTATAAATATTTATATAACTACGTCTTTGGTATGCGCGCTAATATAGTTTGCTGTCTCAGAATCATCGGCGCATTTAGTCAACCACATTTTTATTGTCTTACAATCTGTTGGAGCATGATAGTCCATTCCACAACAGAAACTACAAAATTTAACGTAAATTAAATTTTCTCTTCATCTTCTTGGCAACTTTTTGCTTTTTTTTAGATCTACTTACCAAAAAATAGTTTTGCATGATAAGCAGATAACTCGTTTAGCTCGACGTTCTTTAGACTTCATAACTATCTGACAATTGGGTCCCGGACAAAAACGCAATTGAGGATGTGTTTTTACATAATCACGAAACGCAAAGCTTTGATATCTGTCTCTCATGTTAGGCTTTGTTAGTAATGAAAGGACAAAATCCTCTGGTACTAACACGCCACATCCTTGTGCCATACATTCAATACCTTTAACAAAAAAAAATTTGCTTTGTTAAATAATGATTTTCGTCAAATAGCACTGTACTTTTTTAAATATCGACGTTTTTAAAGATATAAGCTCATCCCGATGTTACACTCGTCAAGACCTTTCATTTGAGTACCCACATGCATTTTCATATATTTTTCATATATACATATATAAAATATATATAAATATATGAAAAATTGATGTAAGTACTCAAATGAAAGGTCTCGATGAGTGTAATGTCGGAGTGAGCTTATATCCTTACAAATGTCAATAGTTTTCAAGATATTTATTAAATTGCACTGTACCTTCTTAAATATTGACATTTTTAAAGATATAAGCTCATCCCGATGTTACACTCATCAAGAGCTTTCATTTGAGTACCCACATGCATTTTCATATATTTTTCATATATTCATATATATAAATATATCAAATATATGAAAAATTGATGTGGGTACTCAAATGAAAGGTCTCGATGAATGTAATGTCAGGATGAGTTTATATCTTTAAAAATGTAAATATTTCACAAGATATTTATTAAATTGCAATGTACTTTCTTAGCTATTGACATTTTCTAAGATATAAGCTCATCTCGATGTTCCACTCATCAAGAGCTTTCATATGAGTACCCACATGTATTTTGATATATTTTTCATATATAGATAGATAGATAGATAGATAGATAAAAAATTTATTTGGCTCTGGAACCTAAGCTCCCTCAAAGCCATCAATATTTAAATTACATTGGTTTACATAGGTTACAGAATTACTTAACTAATTAAGTACTTAATTAACTAATTATATACATATATATAAATATATAAAATCTATGAAAAATTGATGTGGGTACTCAAATGAAAGCTCTTGAAGAGTATATCATCAGGATGAGCTTACATCTTTAAAAATGTAAATATTTCACAAAATATTTATTAAATTGCACTGTACTTTCTTAGCTATTGACATTTTCTAAGATATAAGCTCATCCCGATGTTACACTCATCAAGAGCTTTCATTTGAGTACCCACATGCATTTTGATATATTTTTCATATATACATATATAAAATATCTATAAATATATGAAAAATTGATGTGGGTACTCAAATGAAAGCTCTCGATGAGTGTAACATCGGGATGAGCTTATATCTTTAAAAATGTCAACAGTTCTCAATATATTTTCCTTATTCTCTTAATAATATAGATTATTTGTATTATTACCAGTAGAAATTCCTTGGAAAATTTGCACTTCAAAATGCATACACCAGCAGTCTTTGCAAAAAGCGTGGCCACACGTCAGAGTTGCAAATTTTTCCGGCGGATAATTAGTTATACACACAGAACACTGGCCGCCCTTTTGGGCTTTCATTGCAGAAGCTGGATCCGGAGGATGAGGTGACTTAATTTTGGAATTAACTAACAAACTGGAAGCATTCGTACGATACTTAGCTAGCACGTCTTGCAGAGCCCAGTCGTGCGTGTGGAGCAAAACTTTAGCCAGCGATGGAGTTATGTGCAGATTGGTGCTCAGCACCTCTACATTCTCATTCAGCAGTCGCTCTACTTCCTCGACTCTAAGACAATCGTGTATAGCGTACTCTGGGTCCTTTTTATTGTGATCACTGTCAAAGTCGTTGTCAGTTTCACTGCCCCAGTGCTGGTTGTTGTAGTAGTCCTCGTAACCATTGTCACCACAGTCAGAGTCCGAGTACTCCATATCACTGTCAAATTCTTCGGTTGACATCTGAAAATAAAACGGAAATTACTAATCGATTTATTGATCACTTGAATTAATAATAAACAAATTCATTGAATAAATATAAATTTTTTTTTTAAGAGTTTTGTTTTTTTTTTTTTTTTGTTCTTGTTACAAATTGCAAATTTAATTCGCGGAGTGGAAACTGGTGAAAACAGAGCAATTCAAAGCGACGCAAGCAATTGTGAAATCTCTGGTGGTATTTTCAACAATACTTCCATAATGACATTTTCAATCAATCGTTAGTTTACTTTGTAACCCTTTACTTTCATTTTAATATTACTTATATAAAAACAATCACCTTGGTAATTAGGGATAATTAAAATCCCTTGTGAGAATTATAAATTTCACGATAAATACATTTATTTAAAAGGTTTATTGTTATGAAATAAATAACTTTTTAAAGTTTAGGATCAGCATCACCTGGTGCAAATATAACTCTGACGTTTGACTGTATGTGTATTCTCACACTTTTTCTACATAATTATGTGGTAACTACAAGTTGTTTTTATATTTACCACTAGAGTTCCGAGAGGAGAAAAATGGCGGGGTTTTATTAACTTTATTAAATGTCAAAATAACAAATTTCAACAAATAAATCTAAGAAAAATATTTCATTGTTGTTTTTTGATTGTTAAAAAATTTGAAGCAACAAAAATTGTGTAGTGACATTAAAACTAGCAGTTACTTGACTACTTTTTAATTTTTTATTAACAAAAAAATATGAAAATTAAAGTAGCAGTTATTTAATAATTTAAAAAAATTTTTTAAGACATAAATTAGTGCAAAAAAAATTAGAAAAAGAAATTGACATGTAAAAATTGTAAAAAATTAAAAACGCAATTTTTTTTAAATAATTTTTTGGAAGAAATTGTCTTGTTAAATAATTGAAAACTTGTGAAGTGACTGCTAACTTTAATGCCATTAAAAAAATTTGTTTCATTTTTATAATTGCTAGAAAAAATTTAATTATAATTTTAGAAAAATTTTTATTTTTTTTAATAATTATCTTTGAAAAATTGCATTTCTTGACTTTTTACAATTTTTAGATACTAACTTTTTTTTTGCCATCATTTATTTGTTACAAAAATTATTAAATATTTGACAAATTAATTTTCATAATTGTGTAATATGTCAAAAAATAAGTTAAGTAATTCATTGCAATGTTCAATTTATTATTCATTTGAATTGACATGTCAATGGAAAAATATAGTGAGCAAGATGCTAAGTTGGATGAAGAATTTAATGAAATATTGCATCGGATAAGGCAAATTTTGAAGATTAAATCATTGGATGATATAAAATTATGTGAATCTTGGTTAGAAAAATTAAAAACTGCTAAAAACCAACGAGTTTTGAGAAATAAATACATTCTTGAATTATATCGGTTGATAAAAGCTGGTAGCTTGACTGGAATATTCAAAGAGTTTCCTTCAAAGTCGGTTTTGATGTCTGCTAATTATTCTGATGATGTAAGGACTGATTAATTATTTATTTTTTTTTGTCATAATACTAAAATAAGCAGACATTAATGGTATTTAATTTTTTAAATCAATAAAAATAATTTTTAAAAATTGCAATTTGAATTTTTCAAGTTTTCTGGATGTCAAATTTTTTTAAAATAATTTTTTAAATTAATTATTTAATTTTTATTTTTTTTTTATAGTTTATAAATTAATTATTTTATATCTTAGGTTAATCTTGATTCAGTTTCAAGTGTCATTGAGACCAGCAGTTCGGAAAGTGAAAGAAATTCTTCAAGAGAGATTAAATATCCCCGAGATCAAAGTAATGGATGCAAAGCATCGTCTTATAAAATGCAGCTAGCTACTTCCAAAAAAAGGATACAGTTTCTTGCGGACGTTGTCAATGAACTGCACGAACAAAATGACAGATTGAGACAAAAGTTGAAGAAATGTAACACTGATGTGAGTACGGACTTTAATAAAATAATCGAGAGACAAAAATTTGAACTAGAAGAGTTGAAATCAAGGTTAGAGAAAGCTGAGTTTGATGGAAAGGAGTTGGAAAAAAATCATAGAGATATTGTCGAGCAGTATAAAGATACTATGCTGGAACAAATCAGTGAATTTAAGAGCTGTTTGCAGATTGAACAGGCTAAAAATATTCAGCTGATTGATAGGATAGCGGTTCTGACGCAAGAAGTTGAAGCGCTGAAGCTCGAGAAGCTAAATGAAGTTAAATGTGTTGAGAAAAAATATTCCGATGAGTTAGAGTCGAATAAATCTCACTATGAGACGCTGCTCAAGGAAAAGGAACAAGAGGTCCAGGTTCAAATGGGAATTGTTGGTCAATTGAGAGAAGAAATTTCTGCTGCGGCGAGAAAAGTGCATGATATGGAAGATAAATTGCAGATTAAATTAGAAAATGTTTGTAATTTATTTTTTAATATTAAGAATAATAATTTAATGAATTTTATTTTAATTTTTTAGGAAAATAAATTACAAGATATACTTACTGATCAGTATTCGTCTATTAAAGAAGAATTTGTGAAGATAAGAAATGAAATGCAACTTGCTAATCAACATCATCAAAATTATCTCGAGGAAAAAGTATCAAAGTTGAAGAAAAACCTTCTAAAAGTTGAAGTATCGAAGCATAAACTGAGTTCTCAGTTTAAAAGAAAAATATTTGAAGTGTTAAAGGTTTTTTTTTATTATTTGAGATGCAAATTTTTGTTTTTGAAGTATGAAAGATAGTTTTATTTTACGAATTGTTTTTTTAGACTAAAGAATTGGAAATCACGACATTGCAAATGCAGATTGAAGGGCAGAAAAGCGGATCTACTAATTCTGTTACTTCAGAAAAACAATCTGAAGTAAATAATATTTTTAATCAGGTGCAAGAGAGTTATAAAGAAGTTTGGGCTTCCAATGAAGCTGTGGTTGATATTCAAAAGCAACAATTTCTCCAGGTATTTTTATTTTTAATTAATTAACAGAAATTTTGTTGATACTAATGTGATTTTTATATAATTTATAGAAAATAATAGAGCTGGAAAATCAAATAAGAAATATAAAGAACGGACTAATGGAAAAAGAATTTTATGTTTAATATTTCAATAAAAATTATATTTTTTAAGAATAATTTATTATTATTTTTTATTTTTATTAATAATAAATTTGTTTTATGAAAAAAAAAATTTTTTTTTAAATAAAGAGAATTTTAAATTTAGCGCGTTTCAGAAAATGGCGCGTAGATTCTACCGACCAATCAGCGCGCTCGAAACTTCCGTTGAGTTCAGCGCACAACCGTGCGCGCATCTAACGTCACTTGTTTCTTGGCGCTCCTACTGACCACCTAAACTGTGAGCTCTCCGTGTTTTATAACTTATTTTATGAATAATTAAATTATTTTGTATCGAAATTTATATTTAATTGATTTCTTTTAGTGGTAAAGTACAAGTAAAACTAATAATTATCATAAATCTTTCGTTAATAATTGTTAAATACGTGATCTAAATTTTTGTGTGTCGAGGGGTCATTGTTGTCGGTTCATCGCGATAATCGAAAAGTGTTTAGTTAAATTTCAACTGTCCGATATTCATAAGTAAGCCAAGGCTCGTGTTAATGATCTAGCCATTAGTGAACCAAGTCAAGATAATTACAAAGGTAATTAGCACCCGATCTTCATCTCTTTCAAGATCTTCTGTTTGGTAAGTGCTATTTTCTTTAACAATTTAATTTTCGTATTTTTTATTTTTTTCAATAATGATTTTTTATTTTCTTCAAATTATTTAAATATTTCGTTATTAATTTTTTTTTTCAAAAATAATTTTAAGTAATTATTTTTTTGCAATGTTTAAAATTAAAAAACAAATTTTACATTGAATATTTTTATAATAACTTATTTAAAAATAATCTTTATATTTTTATATTTTATTTATTTACATCAATAATTTAGAGTTTTCATATAATTAAATAAAAAAAAAGAAATTTAAATTTGGCGGGTTTTACAAAAAGGCGCGAAGATTCTACCAACCAATCAGCGTGCTCGAAATTTCCGTTGAGTTCTGCGCACAACCGTGCGCGCATCTCACGCCACTTGTTTTTTTGCGCTCCTACTCACCGCTTAAACTGCGAGCTCTCCGTGTTTAAAACTTATTTTATCAGTAATTAAATTATTTCTTACCAAAATTTTTATTTATTTAACTTCTTTTAGTGTCAAAGTGTAAATTAAACTAATAATTATCATAAACTAATCGTTAATAATTGTTAAAAATACGTGATCTAAAATTTCGTGTTTAGGTGGCGTGATTGTTGTCGGTTTAACGCGAGAATCGAAAATATTTCTTCAAATTTCGAGTGTTTAATTTATAAGTGAACCAAAAATCGTATTTTTTATTAAGTTGTTAGTCAACCGAGTCAAGATAATTGAGAAGGTAATTAGCACCTCGTCCATCATTTAGCTCATCAGTTTTGTAAGCGGCATTTTGTTTAACAATTAAAAATTTTTCAAATTTTTTCAATAATGTTTTTTTATTTTTAAAAATTATTTAAATAAATATTTCATAAATTTTTTATTAAAATAATTTACTTTTTAAAAATATTTGAAAAATAAAAAATTTTTTTTTTTCCACAAAATTACTCATTTACATATAAACCACAGAGTTTATCTCGTTTTTCTTTTCTTTAATTAAATTCTAATTAATGTTATTTAATTTCAAATAACTTCTTCTGATGTATATTGATTAAATAAATAAATAAAATAATTGTCAATTAATAGACAAAATTAAAATTTCCCGCCATGAAGTTACAACAATAATGGCTGCCGTCGGGTTTTAACCTCTAACTTTTGTTTACATTGTGTTAACGTGATTCATTCATCGCTTTAAAAAGAAAACATACAATTTAATATATTTTTATAAAGTAAGTATTTGTTTACTTAAATAAATTAAACTAATTAAAATACTACGATGCCGTCAACCAAGAAGACATTGCCAAACATCCTCATAACTGGTAAAGTATCACTCAATATTTTCAATCACACTCATTCTGATCCATAAATATTGACCACGTTTTTGACTTCATTTTTAATCCCCAGGAACTCCAGGAGTAGGTAAAAGTACATTGGCTCGGAGAATATCCGAGAGAACTAGCCTCGTTTGGAGAGACGTCAGCAAGCTGGCTGAGGAGAACAGATGCCTGGAGGAATATGATCCAACCTATCAATGTCCTTTTTTAAATGAAGACCGGGTTGGTGACTGAGCTCTAATTAATTTCAATATCAATTTTTATTTTATTTTAACTGACTCATAAATGATACTTGTAGTTGCTAGACAGCATGGAGAGCATGATGGGCAAGGGAGGCAACATCGTTGACTACCACAGCGCGGAGCTGTTCCCAGAAAGGTGGTTCGATATCGTGTTCGTTGTAAGAACGAACAACACTATCCTGTACGACCGATTGACAGCCCGCGGGTATCAGGGAAAAAAATTAGAAGATAACATTGAATGTGAAATATTCCAAACAATCCTTGACGAGGCCAAGTCCTCGTATAAAGAAGAAATTGTTCATGAGCTAGAAAGTAATACACCAGAGCAAATAGAGGCCAATGTAAATAGAGTTTGTCTATGGATTGAGCAATGGAAAGAAGATAATGCTGTGTAGAGGAAATTATTTTTATTAAATAAATATTTACATTAATTTTACACTTTTATGTCTTAATATTATATACATTAGATAATAAAAAAATATTCATATAAAATCATTAACAATTATTCATATTTTTAAGTTACGATACCTAAATTATCTTTTATTTCTTTTAATCTGTCATCTATGCTGGTGAAATACTTCATTTTTACCAAAAAATAACGTACTTTGTCGATATCGTTTGTTTTGAAGGCTTCAGACAATTGGCTGGAACAAAAATTTTTTTTAGACAGTTCAGATATAAGATCCAGTTATTGACACTAGCCTAGTTGTTTGACACTTGCAATTTTATTCCAATTAAAAAAATTAAATGCGCTCAAAAAACCAATTTTCTTAAAATTTAATGAAAATTAATTTAGCATACATTTAATAATTTTTAAAATTATATATCAAATAAATTATGGCAAAAAAAAAAATTGACGTGAAAATTTTAAAAAATAAAAAATGCAATTTTTCAAAAATGATTTTTGGGACAAATTTTTTTGTTAAATAAAATTAAAAAATTGTTAAGTGACTGCTAACTTTAATGTCATTAAAATTTATAATTCTAAAATGATATTTATTAATTTATTAGCGTTGATTTGTTTTTTTTTTTTTAATTAAAATAAAATTGCACGTGTCAATAACTAGACCAGTGTCAACAACTGGGTCTTTTACTTCATTTTACTTGTAAAATAAACATTAAATTAAATTTAAAAATTACTTTGTTAAAGTAGCAAGTATTTCGCGGTTTTCTTTTATAATTTTAATTATTTTATCTTTATCAGTCCCAGCATCGTCAATCGCTTCATTTCTTTCCATTATTTCCATGATAAACTCCGGCTCTATAGAAACAGTTTCTTCTGGTACGGATAAATTGTTCAATTCTAATAAATAAATCCCTCTGTGTAACGGGTTTAATAGTGTATAATAAGCATTACTTACTAATCCTGACATATCTTTCAAGTATTGCTGTTCTTTCTAAAAATAATTAAATTTAATTAATTTTCTAAAGTAAGTATTTATTATATAATATTAAAAAAAAAATATATTTACCTCCGGTTTATTTAATAACTTATCAGGATGCAGTTTATTTTGGAGCTGTTTATATTTTTGCCTAACATCAGTCATATCCAAATCAAATTTCCTTTCGATTCCCAGAATCTCAAAATAATCAAACTCTTCTGGGGGTTTCAGGACTGTTTCACATTTTTTACAGAATACTTCAGACTTGAAAGGAAAATTGCACTGCCAACATTTCTTAGGTACATCACTAGAATACAGAGAGACAGGTGAAAATCTGTACTCCAGATCAATATCCTTCTTAGCCCAGACTGCGTGGATTCGTTGGCAGTTTGTTGTGCTCCAAACTCTTGCAAAATTCGCTGGACGAACTAGGCTATAAACTAGCCTCAATCCCATTATTTAAGTCTGTAAATGTTTATATTTATTACTTAATAATTATTATAATAAATAATCTTTTGCAATAAATAAATAACTAATTGTATAATTCAATTTTAACCTACCTTTATTATTTTTTAGGTAATCAAAACACTATTTACAGCGATGCATACATAACAGCTGATTCTGACTTACTGGTCGTGCCTGCTTTGTAGCGCCACCAAACACCGCGGTGGTAAAAAATAAACTGGCTTGAATGCAAGAAACACTTGCCAACAATTAATAATTAACAATGCTTAAAAGTTCTAGAGAATTTCAGCTTAAGAATTTTTTTTTTTAAATATTTCATTTAAAAAAAAAAAAAAAAAAAAAAAAAAATTGGAGCTTAAAATAATCAATTTTAATTATTGAGTACACATTAATTTCCGAAGAAAAATTTTAATTACTTTTATCTGAAGAATTTTATAACTTAAAACCGGAAAAACAAAATCGTATTAAAAAAATGTACTTTTAATTAAATTTAAATTGGATTTTCTGGCGTGAAGTGATAGAGTAAAAAAATATCCGCGTGAATGTTTTTATATAAAAGGTATTCATACAAGTGCAGCCAAAGCAAGCACCAGCGAGTCCACCGGGTATACAGCTACAAAATATATGATGATCAGAAATGAAGACGAGGGTTGTATACTATGTCTCGAGCTCGGGGCTCCCGGCGTTTGCATTGGGGACGGTGGGGTCGCGGAAGTTGTGCGAGGGTGGTTAAACGTATCGTCAGTAGTCGTGTGACGCTTGCCGGTACGTTACGTCTCCTATATCGCGGATCTGTCATTCACTAGTGTTTCCACGTGGTGCGTGAGCTTTCCCGTTTCATTTCCGCGCATCTCCAGTTATCTCTTTGTATTGATATACCTGTATACAAATGTAGCTTATACATTTATACAAACGTACCTTTCCGTCCAAGCGTGCCTTTGTCTCGTTTGTTATTTCATTTATTCACGAGATCACACAAATATAGTACACACTCTGTAACATTGTTTCGTCCTCACATTATATTCGCAAAGGTATATAAAATATAAAATAGCCGCTCAAACAATATATTGTACTCCGTTTATTAAAATTAAAACAAAAACCGAATTTACAGTGGCATTATTCATCGACTTTTTAAATTATTTTTCCAAAAATCATAAATTATAAATTATAAATTTAAACTCCAAAATTCAATCAATAAGAAGAATTTATCAACATTCTATTTTTGTAATCATAAATTAGTAAGTATAAATCAATAATTTAGTAAAGTAGCAATTGAAGACTATCATTATCATCCAGCTGATATTTATAAATAAAACTGGGGATTAATTTAGCTTAGCTAGAGTAGAGTAAGTAAATGCGATAATGATAGCTAAAAGTACATAGGATAGGATAGGATAGAAAAGAAATAGATAGGATGCTCTTCCATATACGTAACAGTATCAAAAGCAGGTGTCTGGTAAGGCAAAGGGTATCCAGAGGACATAGAACATAGCAGGGTTGAATTAATACTGCTATACACAGACAGTACACACGACATAACACCATAGAGACACTATAGAGATCGCGTGACTGCGTGGCTAGCCAAGTATCGAACGACTAATCAGATCTGGGTCGTATTTGCTCGGCAAAAAGAGTAACCCCGTTAAGATTACATAATAATCATTACTATTACCTTATAAATACTAGATTTTTATTGATAGAAATAAACCTAATTAAATAAATGTAATTGCTGGCTGTTGATGTTTGTTATAATTATCACTGTTGTAATTATGGTTGAAATAAAAAATATTTAGATTAATCTGGCTGCCTTAATCGGTATCACAGGAGTCAATAGATGCAGTGCCAACACGTGGTGGAAAGGCAATCACTAAGCGCCTCTGCTGGGTTTATACGTGGATAGATGATCCTCGAGTGGTAGCTGCGTCGAGGGTCGTCGCCCTCGTACCCAAGTCTTAGCTTTGCACACTGTACCTCGTGACGAGGGTGGAAGACCGTAAACGTGGGGGTGAAGCTAAAATACGTATATATCGTATATATAAATGTATATACATGCTGCTGTAGAGCTGCATATAAGGGAAAGAGAAATTACTTTCGCTTTACTTGGAATCGTATTCGGGTGAGTCTGGAGCAAGCGGGCAAATGCCAGCAGTTTTTAATCTAAATTATTAAGAGAATAAGGAAAATTTTGTGGCCAGGATAGTCATATGATAAAATCGGTTTTTTTAGTGAAATTTAGTGTCATTGCAAAGATCTTGATTTGAATTTGTGCCTTTTTAAGGTTTCATATCATTCGAACTAATAGTAAATTTATTATGATAAGTATTTAGGCTGCATTCGAAAATTCTCTATCTCTAGATACATAATTAAGAAATGACATTGTATCTTGTGAACTATTGACATTTTTAAAGATATAAGCTCATCCCGATGTTACACTGATCAAGAGCTTTCATTTGAGTACCCACATCAATTTTTCATATATTTATATATATTGTACATATATGTATATATGAAAAATATATCAAAATGCATGTGGGTACTCAAATGAAAGCTCTTGACGAGGGTAACATCGGAATGAGCTTATATCTTCAAAAATGTAAATATTTAAGAAAGTACAGTGCAATTTAACAAAAGTCATCATTTAAGAAAGCAAAATTTTAATTATTTATCGTTGACAAGTCACATAGTGACTGCAAGGTTGCTAGTTTTTATTATATTATGTATGCTGTATGCGTGTATTTATAAATATATGTTAGTTGTAGTTGCTGCGTCGAGGCTGTACAGGTTCCTGAGAAGAAGAAGGAAATAGATTTAACGACGGCAATGCGTCATACTGTACTGTGTGTGTATGAGGATGCCTGAAAATCGGGGTACTCGTTGTTGGGGTTGCCACAACGAAACAGAAAGCTTTGGGGGTTGAAATGCTGCAGGGAAAGTCTCGGCAGTCTGTTACGCTATAGGACATCTCGTTTATAGAGAACACAGACAAGACTAGTGTAGTATACATAGTGTATTATGTATGTAGTAGGATAAGCTGAAGGGTCAGGGGCGTTATTGCGGTCTCTTTTCAGCCTTATCTGCTGAGTATCTTCTCTCTCATTTTCGCTTTTGTGTTTTTACCCCCGCAGTGCAGGAAGATGGCCAAACTCGTGCGCCATCGTCATGGTAACCGACCAACTGCCTACTATTTGTATACACTACTCTAGTCGGAAAATCTCTAAATGCTTGACAATTATTTTTATTACAATAACTTTTAGTTATTTATGAAATATTTAATATTGTTTTATGTCGAAATTTATTTATTTATTTGAGAATTCTTTGTCTGAGGAATCCCATGAATTCCAAAATTAAAGCAATATGTATGACGATTGCTCATGAAAGGGATGCTTAATTTCAGAGAGGAAAATGCGGAATTTATCATTGGACCGGTGACGAACTTCAGTAATGCTGTTAGCCCAGGGAGCTATTTCAATAGCAACAATTGCCGGTATTGTCGAGGAGGAGGAGTACGCCAACAGTGAGGCGAACAGCGGTCGATACGATGGCTATGTAACTGATCACACGGATCTCGGCTCTGAAATTGATATCTCTGAGTCTGAGTACCGACGCGAACTTTTAAATGACGTAAGTTTAATTTAATAATGCTTTTTTAAATATTTATTTATCATTTATTCGATAGTTGAGAGGGTTGTTATTAGTTTTACTAAGTGATTTATTTTTTTTAAAACTTTTATTAAAATTTATTTGAACTTTTTTAGAATTTATAAACCATAAGAAAATAATAAGGGTATATTTTTATTATTTATTTATTTAATGCCAAGCGGCATTAGAATATTAAATTTATCAAATAAATTTAATCAAGTGATAATACATCACATGATGGTAAAGGGAGCGGATAAAAATGAAAAATTCAAAAATTCTAAAATATAATTGCAAGTATTAAGTGGGGAAGTAGCAGAATTAACAGAAAAAAAAATCATTGTATTTATTTGTATTATATTAAATTTTTTTTTTTTATAAATTGTTTAAATTTGACCGAGATTAAAATTTTCCTTTGGATTAATCAATAGACCGCTTGAGTAGAGAATGTTAATTGATAGTTGTAAAGTTTGAAAATTAAATTCTTGCCCTGAAAGACTGACCGAAATATTTCGAGCTGTCAACTATCTGGCGAAAACAAATTTCTCAAACCTCTATTCTATATTATAAAATATAAAGCTTTTCAATAATATTGTTTTTTCTTGTCAAAAAGTTGGTTTATCAAACAAGAAGCTTTATTTTCTCAACACTGAGTGAGAAGTCAATAATCTAGTAATAATAAATGGATGTTTATTTATTCACGTTCTTAGAAATGGCGAATGCTGTTCGACAAGTTCGATCCCGAGGGCTTTGGAGAAATACCACGCGAGGATTTTCTGGAGGCTTTAACAAGTCCCGAATGGAGAGCGGAAATCCCAGTGAACAAACGGGAAATTCTTCTTGCCCGTGTAAAGGAATCTCATGCCGACGCCATAACGTTTCAGGACTTTGTCAATGTGGTGAGTAGTTTGTTGAAATAAGTTCATTGCTAAATAGTTTAATAATAGTTAAGTCGAAACGATTGACCACTGCAGAAGTATATAGTTGACAGCTGAATAGATTTTTATTCGAGAAAATACCAGGACATTAACCGCATTATATGAATGTCAGTTGAGTTGAAAAAATAACACCGTTCATAGTTTATCCTTGATTTAACCACAAGGTATTTCGGGATTATCGAGTAAAAATCTCACGTCTCTAAATACACCGACAACTTAAATTCTTATATTATATTATTATATGTATCAATGGATTTTCAACATGTATTTACATTTGTTGGCTTCCTTATATACATATTATTCCTGTGTATTTTAGAGGAATGACCAGTATAGACCTACCATACAGTTTTTATAGATGCGTGAGTCACCCGTAGTTTTTACGTCCCATTTCCCCAAAGGCCCGGCTCTCTCCAGTCGACATATCCACATCGGCATTGTTAATCGCTTATTTGTCAAAGCTGAAAAATCCGAGCAGGACAAGAATGTCCATCCTCTACCCTGGTCTCTGCTTCAACAATAAGGCCGGTAGCCGTCTCTATACCATCTACCGAACCTTGGAATCTAAAATGGAAGGAACTTGCCGGAGATAAATATCAGGAACAATAATAAAATCCATCCCAACAGTGGTTTTTACATTCGGACAATTTTCTAGGTACTTACCTTTTCTTGCCCCTTTTCCGTTCTGTCGATAGACATTTATAATAATATAAAAGTATGTATTTATAAACTGGTAGTTAAGTCCACCGAAAAAAGCTAAACTTGTAAACCTAAATCGTTCGGACGTTGAGTGGCGGACAAATAGCCCGGACAATTGCTCCCTCTTATGCTCGATCGAAAATTCTCAATTCTCAATTCTCAATTCTGCTGTACGATTGATTAATTTTACGGCGATGTCCGATTTATGGGGGATAATTACCTTGCCACTCAACAAAAACCAGCCAACAATAATTTTATATAAATAAAATAAAATGGTGAGTTATTTTTCAACAGCTTGCCAATTGATCGACTGGCCCATTCACCTAATAGCATTTATAACTCACCCATCATAGCTCAAGTATAGCCCACCTTTCTTATTCATGCCTTCTACATCTAGAGCTCTGTGACTACAACTATGTATTATATATTATATATTATATTATACACACAACTGTTAGCTCGATTCCATTTGGTGTGTCGTGTATACCTTGGATCGTTATCCGGCTTTTTATCTCTCCCTTTTACCTCATAATTTCGTCACCAATTTAACACTGACCGTGTAGACAGAAGTGAAGGCATATACCCATGACCATACTAGAACCAGAACCGTCTTATTCTGTCCTCCTGTCCTGGTAGTTCTGTTATTTCACTATGATCTACGACCACGACGACGACCGTTCAAATTAAAGGAATAATAGCCGGTCTGCTAGGACGATAGTTTCTCCTTCTTATAATATATAACTAACAAAACGAAACCCTCATACTCGAACCAAAACTCGGCAATATTAATATCCACGATTCAGTGAACAAACCGAGCTAAAGTGTCTCTGAATAATGACGCATTTGTCGTTGTGTTTAGTTATGAATATAATACGCACTGCTGATGATGCTTGCCAGAAATTACAGCCCGCAAATGGAGGCGTGTGGCGATTAACAAAACGACCCGTGGACAAATTCCATTACCGAGGATCTATACATAATAATAATAAGATACTTTTCCACTCTAAAAATGAAATTCCATCTGTCAAAAGACTAAAAACGTTGTTCGGCTTCTTCAACGAATCAGTAATAGTCCAGACTAATACCAGATGATTCTTTGTGTGTCCAAATAATTACAAATAAGTAGACGTTTGCGAGAAATGGTCTTTCCTTCTATTCTTTTTTCTTGAGGTTTATTTTTTAACAACTTTCGTAAACCCCATCCTCATCCCTATACACACCAAAAAGCAGACTAGACTCTATAACAGAACGTAGAAGAGCATCGACAGACGATCCGTTTATCGTTTATCGGTTTTTGCCGGGTGCATGAGTCGCGGGCTTTGTTCCTCTGAGAATCGCCGCCCGAACCGGAGATTATCGCCGGATTTGTAGACCAGAAATACGATCAGACTTATGTCTGTGTCTACAAGGGAATCCTTTCCTTTCACTCAGCTCGTCTCTGCATCAGTATATCTGAGTATATTACCAGGCCTTGTGTTATTATTCGGCAACCCGTCGATTTTCCTCTATTCACCAAAGAGCAACTTGTATTATTGTCGCCCGTTTTCAGGATTATAAAAACTTTGTGTCAATAACAGTGAAAATTTTGTTCACTCCTTATTTCAACAGATTGCTATCTTCTCTTCTCGTATTTCTTTTTAGCATCGATCATCATCATTATCATTGTTGTTATTATATTTCCCACCTGAGGAGTGTTTCAACCTTTGATCAGTGGCTGGTTTAGCAGGCTCGTTTTCTACCTGAACGGCGACCTTCGGGTGGCAGATAGCTAGGCAGGCAGCGTCGGCAGAATCCAACAGAGGAAGAGATCCAAGCTCCAGTGTCGAGTGTAGGATAGAGGATGCTAGAGAGGACCGAGGAATGAAGATTATCGTCGGAGTGTAGTGATTAGCAATTAGCTCGTCGCCGGTACAGGCGGCATCACATCACTTACACTCCAGTCTGGAGTTAGATAGACGGTCGTTTGGGCAAAACCGCAACACATCACATCGCCGATAGAAGGTGCTGACGATTCTCTATTACAGGTAAACGTCGAGATATTAGACGTGGGATGAAATTAGATTCGCTGATCGCGATTGGAAAAAAGTTGAGCAAACATTGAAGGAGCAGAACCAAACGGACTGGATTGGCTGGAAGGAATACTTTTCGTAGCAGAAGCACACGCGTACGACCACCACCGGGCTCAATCGCCGGTGGTCCATCAGTCCGACTGTTTTGGTCGTTTTGTTTGATTCGACCTTTCTCTCTTTTTTTATCGTCGTCTCTATTATCTGAGGAGGCTGCTCTTGTAGATGGGCATGCGTGGCCATCTCGAGCTTATTCACCGCTGTATAGCCAGTATGTGACGGCATATGTAATGTCTAATGGGGAGGAGTGAGAACAAGAGACACTGAATGTGTGAGAGAAAAAAAACTCGTCAAGGTTCACACGAATGCCTCGCGACGATCCCACGAGTGCGCCACACCAATTTCCATACTCGACACCATCCACATCCACACACTCCCTGCTCATCCACCTTCTTTACTTGATCCTCAGAGTCGGTCTCATCCTTAACATTACATCTACCTCTCAGCCCAAGTCTCAGCCTCCTCCACTCTTTTTTCATTTTCATTTTATTTTATTTTATTTTATTTTATATACACATTTTATATGCTCACACCCTCGGCATAGACAGTGTGTTTTTAACCATCAGTGCATTACTCATGCGTTCTCTTCTCTACTGCTCCTCCTTCCAATCTTTAAACTCCTTTTCATGCCCGAATAAATTTACAACCAATTATTTACATTTTATCCTTTATTTCTGCTACGGCTTTTATACTAATATTATCGCTTCAGATATTGTATTCACTCGATGAGGTTTCTCGAGCTGTGACTAAACACAACTGGTCTATGGTTAATGTCATTTATGTTACTTGGATTGATGGTCATCCGACTGTTTAAGGTGTTATATTGTATCAATGAATGTATAAATATTTAAATTTTTAATTGATTATTTAAATGGATAAGGAAGAATTCAGGTCAGGATGAGTTTATTTTAATTTTAAGTCATTGTTTATTTGGAATTTATTCGGAAAATATAGCTTTTTACAATTTCTACATGAAAAAAATTTATTTTAGCTAAATTAATCTTTAAAATTCTGACTTTTAAATTTTAAATTGAAGATTTAACATTTTTTAATTTAAAATTTACATCAAATTTGAAAAAAAAAAATCAAAATTTCCAATTATAATTAAATTACAAACAATTTTTACATTTAATCAATATTATTAAGAGAATAGAAAAAATTTGGTGTCCAGGAAAGTCATATGATAAATTTGGTTTTTTTAGTGAAATTTAGTGTCATTGTAAAGGTCTTGACTTGAATTAGTGCCTTTTAAAGATTTCATATCGTTATCACCGATAGTCAATATATGATGATAAGTATTTAGTCTGCGTTAAAAAATTCTCTATTTCTAGGTACATAATTAAGAAATTACCTTGTGTCTCGTAAACTCTTGACATTTTTAAAGATATAAGCTCATCTTGATGTTACATTCATCGAGAGCTTTCATTTGAATACCCACATCAATTTTTTCATATATTTATATATATTATATATATGTATATATGAAAAATATATCAAAATGCATGTGGGTACTTAAATGAAAGCTCTTGATGAATGTAACATCGTAATGAGCTTATATCTTTAAAAATGTCAATATTTAAAAAAGTACAGTGCAATTTAACAAAAGTCAAAATTGAAAATCAAAACTTTTAATTTCTTAATTCACAGCATCGACTTTTAATTAAAATCATCGATCAAATCAGCCAGGTATCATATATCCAAGCCTAAAAATCATTAATCTTAACTAAAAAATGCATTGCATAACAAACTCGCAAAAAACAGCGTAAAACTCGATCGAGAAATGATATTCTCAATATTTTAACTGGTTTGTTCCAGTGACAGCAGACTCGATAAAAGTGTTGAGTTTTGTGTGTCGTCGTTTGTCCATCGACATTAATATACACACATATAGATAGATACAGATATATAAATACTTGAATACATATGTGTAGACATAAAATATCGACAAGCAGCAGGCAGGATTGTAAGGTATGCAGGAGCATCTCCTGGACGTAGCTCCGTTTCTTTGGACACCGCCTCCTTGTCTCACGCTCTCAATCCTTTCTCTTTATCTCAACTACCTCGGTGATTGGCCGTGTTTTGTTTCTATTATCCCCTAATTAAGAGCCGTTTGAAAGGTCAGCGTGAAAGTGAGTGAGATAAAGATAGTAAAAAATAATGTAAAAAGTTTAAATCAACAGCGATCGCCACCGCACCCGTGCGGTCTTTCCACGAAACCCGAGCCCGAGAGCTGGACCCTCATCCTCATATACTTCGTAAGCCTATCGAGCTTTTAATTCGATGACAACGACGTTGTCTCGCCAGGTCCGCCGATAAGATAAAAACAAAGACGACAAGAGCAGAGACGAGGTAAAATATGTCAAACTCAAACTCAGAACGACTCTCCCCCTTTTATTCCTTCATTCCTCACCCAAAATCATCATATATTTCTATATATCTATACGAACTACACAAATACCTGTAATCTACACGAATAGGAACGTCTTTGACTTTTTTAACTCCAAAAGGAGTCTGGTATGCGAAGATATGATCGTATACGATCAAGCGAGGCATCGATCTACATAGATAGGTCTCGCCATATTCCAAAATGCTTTTAGCGGTAACGCGTAAGCAGTCCCTTTCGTTGACACTAATAGGCGTACCGTGTCATTTTTCTTCTTGCTTTCTCTCCGTTTCGTTAAATATGCCATACCTTCAGCTTTAGCTTCAACTTTTAGAACCTCTGAGTCATCGAGGTCCTAAACCTACTACTCTTTGCCACGACACTGATCACCAGCTCGACATTTTCTCGACAGACATTTTACTTCTTCGACATAACATGAATCTCGTTACGTGTTCATTTAAATACTATTTCATTTATATTTTAAATTTCAAGTCTTTTTTAGTGTTATTTTATTTCAACAATTTTATTTTTATTATGCAGGTGGCATGTAAAGTGTCATGGAATTTTTTGACGTAATTTTTAGTAAATAAAAATGTTTAAGTAATTTTTTATTGACATTTAATTGAAAAAAAAAAATTTTTTTAAATAAATTACAGATTACAAAATTTTCAATAAAATAAAATTTATTAAAAATAATTAAAAACTAGCAACCTTGCAGTCATTATATGACTGCCGTGACTTGCAAACTATAAATACATAAAATTTTACTTTATTAAATAGTGACTTTTGTTAAATTGCACTGTACTTTCTTAACTATTGACATTTTTAAAGATATAAGCTCATCCCGATGTTACATTCATCAAGAGCTTTCATTTGAATACCCACATGTATTTTGATATATTTTTCATATATACATATATATAATATATATAAATATATGAAAAATTGATGTGGGTACTCAAATGAAAGGTTTCGATGAGTGTAACATCGGGATGAGTTTATATCTTTAAAAATGTCAATATTTCACAAGATACAAGGTCATTTCTTAATTATGTATCTAGAGATTATTTTCAACTTTTCGATCAAGCATTTAATTTTTTAATTATAATTTTATAAAAATTCAATCAATCAATTTTTTATTTAAAAAATTAAAATCCAAAATAAAAGTAAAAGCTGTGATAGTATTGCTACAAATACCAAGAAGTGTTGAGAATAAAAAAGTCTGATTAACGATCTGAGCGAAGTATGTTTTTATCTCTAGAATAAAGCTACACCGAAAATTATTTATCCATTTAATTTATTTATTTATTATTGTTTTTTCGTTTGTTGACTTTAATTTTGAACAACAGTTGGACTGGCGCCACGTAGTCGAGAAATCCTTTTATACTTTATATACCGGTACCTTGTGTGCTTATACAACTACATATATATATATATATATATATATATATATATATATATATATATATATATATATATATATATATATATATATATATATAAATAATATACAACCATAGTTGTACTTTAATTCCGTGTGTGTTGTGTGTTAGATGCGTAGAGAGAAAATAAAAAATAAAAACAAATAGAAAGATGGCAAGAGAGAGCGACAAAGAGAACGAGAAAAACGATCGGCTCGTTATCTCCGGATCGCGATCGTCCCACCGACCGCGAACAACACGCGGCTTCTCGCCGAGTTTAGTCGCTGGTCGCTGGCGAACCTCAGACATATCGCATAACGATGTGCCTCTTCTCCCATCGGCCCGTGTTCGAATAGCAGACCGCCCCTTATGCTTATATGCTCGGGAATTCTGCCATCGGCATCAATAAAACACGACCAAAAGCGCTTAACTTTAATTTAAATAAAAAACTAATAAAAGCTGGAGAAAATTAAACGCAACAAAAATTTTTTAATAACTCACGACGGATAGAGAAGTTTTTACACGCAAAAGCTGAGCTTGTACCGATTGCGGGTTCTCAATTCTATTCTCGGTGTTGCGTCGCTAATCACCCGATAAGACCAGAGCAGACAGCCCTCACTCGCTGCTGCCATCTGCCAGGGGGTTGCCCAACTGCCGAGGGGTTGAGCGGCGAGTGGCGCTTACTGGAGGCCCCCTAGAAAAGCTCTCGTTAATTCAAACAGGTGTTTGTTTCTTAACTCCAACTCCGTAAGTTTTAAATTAAAAGCTCGAGAGCCAGAGGACAAGCACCGGCCCTTGTTCTTAATGGGCACTCAGATGTTTAACCATGAATTGCGGTATCGCGCTAAATGCTACCCATCAAATTACCTGACACATGGCCTGCGTATTTGTATCTCCCGGCTGGTCTTGCTGCTCTATTATATACATTATATCAACAAAAATGTATACAAAATACATTGTGTGTATGTGTGTATGGATAGAGCCATCCATCGAGGCAAACGAGTTCGAAGACTGACCACCCTTGCGTCGGCAAAAAGGCCAGTCTTTAAAAGTTTCGGGGGAATGGGACCAGATATTTTGTGGAGTGAGAACCAACAGTTGATTTACACTTAACTGGGATGGATATAAATATAAATATAAATGTAATATGGAATATAGAATATAGGAGCTGAACGAGACGGCTACGGCATCTCACCTAATAACGATCCTCGTCTGCAAAACTTTCATCCTGGTATTTTATATTGGATCGTACAGAATGCTCGCCCAAGGCTAGGTGTGTTTTGTATGCTGTACAGCTATGTGATATGTATATGTAGCAGTGTTGGAGGGTAGTTAAGAGAATAACTTTTTTTTTTCGGGAGGAATTAGTTAGGTATGAAAAAATTCTAGATTACTACATTAAGGCTCGCAGGTAGATTTTGCTAGCAATTATTATTTTGTTTAATGATTTTTTTGTTAAGTTTGTAGAAAATTAGAAAATGTTAACATTTTTTACAAAATTTGTAGAAAATCTATATTATTAAGAAAATAAGAAATATTTTTTTTCAGGATAGTCATATGATAAAATCAGTTTTTTTAGTAAAGTTTAGTGTCATTGCAAAGGTCTTGACGTGAATTTATACCTTTTCAAAGTTTCATATCATTCTCACCGATAGTCAGTTTATTATAATAAGTATTTAGGCTGCATTCGAAAATACTCTATCTCTGGATACATAATTAAGAAATGACCTTTTATCTTGTGAAATATTGACATTTTTAACGATATAAGCTCATCCCGATGTTACACTCATCGAGACCTTTCATTTGAGTACTCACATCAATTTTTCATATATTTTATATATTTATATATATATGAATATATGAAAAATATATGAAAATGCATGTGGGTACTCAAATGGAAGCTTTTGATGATTGTAACATCGGGATGAGCTTATATCTTTAAACACGTCAATATTTAAGAAAGTACAGTGTAATTTAACAAAAGTTATTGTTTAATAACGCAAAATTTTACTTATTTATAACTCACAAGTCACGGCAGTCGCATAGTGACTACAAGGTTGCTAGTAAATTTTAAAATTATAAAAATCAATCCATAAAATTTTCACAATTTTAAAATGTTCTTACAGAATTTGTAAAAATTCTTTTTAAAAATAAATTTTTCCAACTTTTTGCTCTAGACGTCTAAATTAAAATTTAAACCATGAACCGTAAAAATCATATGAAATAATAAAACTTATTAAAACTCTGAAAATTACATTTTAATAATTCAATTTAACCGAAACAAATTTTATAATTTAATTAAAAAAAAAAAAACTTTTGACGTCACTTGAACAGAAAAACTCAACTTATTTTTTATTAAAATTTTCTCCATCGCCCAAACCTTAAAAAAACATTCTTTAACCACCCTAATGCACATTGTATATACATAACAACATAATGTAGAGTATATCTACCAATGAAAGACATTTCTACACGTCTGTTGGACAACATAATAGACACCGCTAACCGGCCAGCAGGTAAAAGAGCATCGGGGCATTTTATACAAAAGTCAAAGAAAAATAATGCAACAGCGACAAACGACTCGTTACTGTTCTGTTCTGCCAATGACGACTCTAACAACCCACACAGACCCAGTTTGAGGACGTACTAGATGCGAGTAACGAGCGACAGTCTCCGCATTCATGTGTCCCGTCTTTCAGGGGAATAAAAGACCAGGAAAAATAGGTGAAAAATTGTAAAAACATTTCGAGACCCGGCTGCTCTTTTTATTTTATCGCCATTATTTCTATTTTACTCTGAGGAGTGAAGCTACTAACGACGGTACAACATCAGTCCTTATTTTCCGTCTCTGTCTTGCTTTAATGAGTTCTCTGATCATTTATTTATCTTTTTCTCCCGCCGAACCCATATCGAGCGTCGCGGGCCATCTGTCGGCGTTCTGGACTACTCGGGCCGCGACAAAACAAACAGCTCGCCAATTACGCTTGCCATTATTTGGACCACCCTCGACAAAACCTCTTCCACTTATATTATCATCATTATTATTCTTCATCACAATCTACAGATATATTTGCTGCGAATAGAAACCTATCTTTATTTTTTCGGTCTACTCCGTAAATAAAAAACACCAGAAACTTTTTTTTTAGACCTGCAAAACTACCGATACTATTAAACTCGGTCTTTATTCAAGTCTTGGTCCCATGTAGACATAGACAAGGAGAATCTGGCGGCTGGTGATGGGTTTGCTCACACACAGATTCCACAGTCGAAAGCGCCTTACTGTTACACGTTACCTGGCGTTTTTATTAGCACGTTCTCCTCTCGACATATTATATTATATATACACACATATATACGCGCTAAGTCGGGTCTCATCAGTGGATATCGCGGTCCAGAGTCATCTCACCTTACCTGCGGCTGTGTGGATAAACATAAATATGTACAATGTTAAGTACATACATACATACATACATACAATACAGACGTTTGCTACTACAAGAGACAAGAGGACAAGGCCGAGGACGAGGACGAGGACGAGGTAGCTCAGCATACATTGTCCGAGACTGACGGTGTAGTGACGGTGGTTAATAAGGCGGTGTAGCTCCGTTATGCAGCACATCGAGGCCATCTCAGGCTTCCTCAAGGTCTTTATAAACTCTCAACAAATCTTCCGTTTCACTTAGCACTTGTAAGAAGCTTTATGCAAGAACCTCCAGCGCAGCCTGGGAAAGAAAATTTATGTATATTGTTATTATTCTCTTTTATTTTTACCAACATTTTTATTAGCATTTTTTATGCTTTTCCGTCCTTTTCTTTGCGTCCTTATACTCATCCGCAATGGCTGGTTCTAAGTAGAGACACAATGTTGCCACGCAGACACCAGCAGCAATTTTATTGTTCATAGTGTATGGTCATTGTCGCAAAGCTGACTGCGGGTGGGATTCTTCTGCTACGTACCGACAACAACTTTACTGTGGGAGTAAATTCATCCAGGTATACATTGTTGTATATATTAACCCGTGAGGTACTTGTATATTTGTGTACACATTAGGGTGTTCAACTAAATCTTTTTTCAAGGTCTTAGTCTTTTAATTTTTCACCTGTGGGAAAATTTACCAAAATTTCTTCGGTGAATTAAGTAGGATTCATTTCTCAAAATACAAATATTTTTTATACTTTCTTTTTGTCGGTAGTTATTTGAGTAGTGCGAAAAATCGGGTATTTATTTTTAGTTTTCTGTGTCATTGTGTCAAAAAATTTTGTGTTAAACATTCAACACTTTTATGTGTTAATTTAACATTTATTCTGTTAAATCAACTCAAAAAAGTGTTAAATATTGAACATAAAAATTTTTAACACAAAATTTTTGGACGCATTGATGCAAAATTTTTTACTGTGGATAGTTTAATACAAAAATGGTTCGATAAAAAATTTTTAGGTGTCGCATAAGATTTTTTAAATTTTCAAAATAAAAAAAAGGTTTGTAAAAACTTGTAAACAAAATAATTCTTTTTTACCATTTTAATACTCAATCTGGATTAAAATTGAAGTCTAAAAATTTTTTACATGCATTCCAAACTTTATAACTTTTTTACTTCACTTTACAAAAAAACTAGAATATAAAATCTTTTTCACAGAATATTTAAAGCAAAACCAACTATCTCAAATTCAAAAAAATTTTCTGACATGTCATTAAAAAGCCTCATTGAATATTTATCAAGCTGTTAGTAGTTTCTTAAAAATAGAGCTATCAAGTCCATTTTTTACGAGGATTATTCAAATACTCGGTGAAAAATAAATATTTTAGAAACCACCCTAACACACAATACATAAAATTCTCGTTAAACAGCCTGGGAAAATACGAAAACGCTTAAAGTTATTCCAAATCACGAATTAGCCATGAAAGGCCCCACACTGGGCTTCAAACAGCCGGGGTGACGTTTTAGTGAATTCATGTTTTAATGATCCGTACTTTTCACGTTCAATTGCTCTTGGGTGTGTCGCTAAGGTTCACAGGTGTAGAAAGAACACAATTACCCCCGGAGTTGTTTGCCACTAGCTTTGACTAAATGAGATGCTTCGGACAAGGCTCTTGTAAACGCCCGGTCTGGGCGCAAGTACCAGTACATTGTGCATTGCACTAAGGAAGAGACACAGAGGCTTTGTCTAACACCTGACCCGTCCAGGAATCGTGAGAATGACCAGAATGTTGAGCGTGCCGGTGCCTCCTTCTCGAGGATTACGTCGCAAATGGCTCCATGGCAAGTTTCGAATTATACCTACACCTATATCTATGTACAGAGTCTCTACAGCACTTACACTTGTAGTCTTACAGGACTACACAAACTGATCTTATGTACTTAATATAATACGTAACAACATAAGTTGTTGGTGTGTGTCTTTCGGCTGTGATAGTACCTAATTCAAATATTAATTCCATTGTATGTATCTTATGTAATATATTGCTCGTGTTATATTATACCTGGAGCCTTTATAGTTTACCGGATCCTGCTGGACTCTATTTGCTTGTTCTTCCTCCAGATTTTCCTAGTATGCACAATACAAACTATTAATTGGCGGACGTGACTGCCCATGAGCTTTGAGTCTTAGTATGTACCATAAAATAAAATAAAATAAAATAAAATAAAATGTAATATAATAAAATAAAACTAGAATTTTATTCATACATTGAGTTGAGGGCGTGTAATGTATTCAAATGAAAGTCAAAAATTTTTCCGCCGGAAAACCGGTCAATTGTGACAAAACATGGGTGGCTTTTGTGTCTCGCCGCTTAAGAATTCGTGCCCAAGCATTTTATGTACGACAATAAATAAAATAAAAAGAGTGAAGTAATTCACTGAGCCACTGCAAGAATTGTTATGTTAGATTGCAGCTGCTAAATATTTCAATAAAACCTATCGGAATTTTGGAATTGAAAAAACAACCCCTTATTTTATTTTTCTCTACATAAGTTACATTATATTATATTATATGTATGCATGCGAGTGTTATTTATTGAATAGCATCGCCGATCTGTGTTTTCTGGGATATCTGTCGATTATTTATACAGACCCCTTTGGCAGCAACCGGACGAAAAGGGATAGAAACGGAGGAAGAAAAGTGACACGCGTGTGTGTCACCCACCAGGTGCTCTAGGGCTTCATACGGGCTAAAATGTCACGGGGGTGGGCAACTAGACACCGCAGAACCAAAAGGACGTGATGCCTTTTACTTTGGGACAATCTCACTCTCGTTGGTATTTGTTCGGTTGTTTGTATTGGTATTTTCGAGTGTTAGGTTCTAGGGGAGAATAAACTTGCGCTCAAGAGGTTGATGTTCCATGCAGATGTTTTTAGAGGTGCTTTTAAATCAATGTTTTTCTATCTTAAGAAACTTAGATTGAGTTTTTTAACTTTTGGAAAATTTATTTGGTTAAAAATAATTTGTTTATTTTTTAAGTGTAAGCTATTAATTTTATTTTTACTTTTAAAAGCCAATAAATTTAATTAAATATTAAAAAATATTTTTAAGTTTTTTATAAATTTAGATAGTGAGAAATTTTTTTTATTTTTAAAAATAAAAACCTTCAAATTTAAATTCAAACCGTTTAAAATTTATTAAGATAATTTGTTTAATAAAAAATTCAATTTTTACTGACAATTTTTTGAATGTTTATAACAATAAATTTAATAAAATATTTATTGTTATAAACATTCAAAAAAGTGTCAGTAAAAATTGAATTTTTTATTAGAAAAATTTTCTTGATAAATTTTAAACGGTTTGAATTTAAATTTGAAGGTTTTTATTTTTAAAAATAAAAAAAATTTCTCACTATCTAAATTTATAAAAAACTTAAAAATAGTTTTTAATATTTAATTAAATTTATTCGCTTTTAAAAGTAAAAATAAAAATAATAGCTTACTCTTAACAAATAAACTAATTATTTTTAATAAATCAAAAGATAATTCTTACTACAAAATCGGTGCTCAAGACAGATATTTATATTTACAAAACCTTTTTAAAAAAAATTTTTTATGATTATTTGGATGATTTGCGAGCGAGAGAAGAATTGGCTCATTCTCTTTTAGTTTTCACGTTGGTTCCTTGGTAGATTAGATGCCGCCGAAAAGGAGGAGGAGGAGGAGGTGGAGGAATATAATGCACCCGAACAAACAATGCGGCTTCCCCAGATGTTTCCGGTTTCTTATTTCACCGGACGCGTGCCCTCGCTTCCTGCAGCTCCTCCATTATCTCTCTCTAAAATATCTCCTATCTCTCTTATTATTTATTCTATCAGTACAATCGTAATTATTGTTATTATTGCTCGAGCCAGACCGCGACGTATCGCGAGCACAATAATACGACGCATCACCCCCGCCCCTAGCTTCCGCGAGTTTACGGGAATTAATCCGGCCTCCGCTCGAAGCAAATGGAGCTTGATGGCATCGGAAAGTTTGATAGAAATTAGAGTACACATGCTCTCTGTAATATGTGTACACATCGCATCTCATCCTCGATAAAATGATGAGTACATATAACAAGACTTGAGTACATTAAGGATCGGGGGAGGCAGGAAGCAGCTGGAGATCGCACAAACAAGTCGCGTGCTCAGGAAGTTGCTTTCATCTTCTCTCTCTCAAACTCGGCTTACCTCCTCTGTACTCAACTCGTGCTGCGCCTCTTTCCTCTTTATCCAGCATTACGCTCTTTACGTATATCTCAAGGGCTCTCAGGAGTGTACGCCCCCGCTTGTAAATATCTCCGAGTAAAGCTTATACCTTATTATACTACACGTACATCACGTCATCTCCGGCACGCGCTGGGCCTCGTGCTCAGTCCAGGTGGCCGTTCCGTTCAGTAAAGAGATCTCTCAGCCTTATTTTGCTCTCTCTCTCTCTTTTACTCTTTTCTTGTTACAATACATCGTATTTTTGAGGATAAGAAGGATAAGAAGAAGGTTTGCAATATAAAAAAATCCCCGAAAATATTTGATCTAGTTTTTAAATGTCATCGAATTTATATTTTAATAATAATTAGTAACCTTACAGTCACTACGTGACTGCCGTGACTTGTGAATTATAAATAGATAAAATTTTGCTTTATTAAATAACGATTTTAGTTAAATTGCACTGTATTTTCTTAACTATTGACGTTTTTGAAGATATAAGCTCATTCCGATGTTAATACTCATCAAGAGCTTTCATTTGAGTACCCACATGCATTTTCATATATTTTTCATATATACATATATATTTTATATATAATATATATAAATATATGAAAAAATTGATGTGGGTACTCAAATGAAAGGTTTTGATCAGTGTAATATTGGGGTGAGCTTATATCTTTAAAAATGTCAATAGTTCTCAAGATACAATGTAAATTCTAAATTATGTTAAATTGTACTGTACTTTCTCAACTATTGATGTTTTCAAAGATATAAGCTCATACCGATGTTACACTCATCAAGAGCTTTCGTTTGAGTATCCACAAGCATTTTGATATATTTTTCATATAATCATATGTGTAATATATAAAATATATGAAAAATTGATGTGGGTACTCAAATGAAAGGTCTCGAATAGTGTAACATCGGGATGAGCTTACATCTTTAAGAATGTCAATAGTTTACGAGATACAAGGTCATTTCTTAACTATGTGTCTAGAGATAGAGAATTTTCGAATTTTCGAATAAATACTTATCATAAATTGAGTATCAGTGAGAATGATATAAAACCTTGAAAAGGCACAAATTCAAGTCAAGACCTTTACAATGACACTAAATTTCACTAAAAAAACTGATTTTATCATATGACTATCCTGGAGACAAAATTTTTCTTATTCTCCTAATGATGTAAATTAAAATTGTGGAATTAAAAATTATTTTTATCCTCTTTGTTCTATTTTTTTAATTTGATTCATGACTTCTTTGAATTAATTCTCTTAAAATATCTTAAATTTTCGATCTAATATTGTTTTTAATCAAGTAATTGTTAAAACCTTCATTATTATTCATTATCCCCTTTTAAATAGATTCAAAAACATAAAAAATAGTGTAGATACACGATAGATCAGGAAACTTAGTCATAAAGTGCTCGTTGTGGGGCGTAATAACTGTTAAAGCTAGCTCGTTAGCTAATATATAAGAGAAGATGAAGATGACAGAGAGTAGAGTGACGAAAGAGGCGTCGTAACCAGTGACTGGTGACTGTGATCTCTTGTATACCGGTGTTATATAATACCGTAGCCGTCACCCTATCTTTATCTCATCGTCTGATGATGTCTCTGTAAATTATTCAAATTGCTCTGTTTACTTAATAATGTCTAAATGTGCTTGACGCTAATCCGATCAGTCTCGTCAAACGGTCATGCAAATCGTCGAAATCAACGCGACATTAATAACCCCTTTGGAAGCCTCACTTAAGTCAATTTAATTAACGATGAGGACATAATGGACAGTATACCAGACACGTGGCGAGTCAAAGGGCCCATACCGTGCTAACTCTATACTGTGTCGACTCTAGACTCTAGACTCTGGACGGTCTTGGTATAGATGTAGATGTCGGCCAGCAACGCACGGAGATATGGCTTCCATTCGCTTTGCTCTAGCAGCCACCAGCATTCACACATACGACACACACGAGCTTGTTCTCCTCTGTCGATGTAATATGTGTATATTGTTATTATATGAGCGGGGACGATGAACGTGTGCCTGGCAGGTGGTGAGACGTAGTAATGTGTCGAGTACACCATACACCGTGCACCATATAATACACCACACCATACTGGATACTACTGGCATGCTATGCTACCCGAGCGACGTACGCCTGATTATATAGGTCCTTGGTACATAATCCTTTGGCACAAGCTGGGTATATATGGCTGCTGCCGGTCCTGCTGTTCCATGTGAGCAAGACTCCTCAGTTAACTAAGACCTCAATATAACCCTTTAGTGTATAATCCCAATGATCCCAGCTCCTGGCTCCCGGCTCCCGGATGCCCAAAGGTCACGTGGAATTACATTGATGACGGTCATATAATTATTATCGGTAATCTATCAATTACAAATCTTCATACATATTATTTGCACGATAATCCCTTTATGCTATATTTAATCTGGTTAATCCCTTTTAATTTATGGGGAAACCCACTAATTTTCGTTACTTGATACGGGCTTTTATTTTCAAGACTTGGTTAGGATGTCTTAATGTAGAAGATTTCTTTATTTTTTTTATGCTCAAAGTTATTTATTTTATATTAAAAATTCTGTATTTTGTTCATTTTACGGTCACACTTTTTTTTCATAAAAAAAAATCAAAAATTGAATGATACTGAAATGAACAGACATTTAAAAATTTAAAAAATTTATATCATTAATTAAATTATAATTAAAAAAATATTTTAATAAAATTACACTTTTAGTTTTTCAAATTTTCTGCATCTGAAATTTTTATTTTTATTTTTTTGCAATAATTTCTTTCATAAAAAAATCCTAAAAATTGTCAGATATCTGCTAATTTCATATTCATAAAATTGATAGTTAAAAATTTTTTTGTATTTTACGAGCAAAAATAAATAATTTAGATGAAAAAATTTCCTTATTGCAAAATTTACATTTAAAAAAATTTTTATTTTTTAATTATTAAATTTTTTTATCACTATTTAAGAAAAAAATAATGTGATTTTAAATATCAGTTTCATTTATTAAAGAATTCTGATCCGTAAAATAAAACAATCACCAAAAATTCTTCATAATTTTGAAATTAAACCATCAGAGAAACTTTATAGTTCAACAATATTCATCCTTCAAATCTATAACAGTATACGCTGGAAGATATCTGTCAAGATAATTGTTAAAATGTTGAACGTTAATTCCGTAGAAGCTGTCATTAGAACAATGCGAGAGTTAATTAATGAAAGTTACTGTTTTGCATGTCTTCAAACATTGTAAAGTCAAAATCAAAAGTCGACATTTAGAAAATGAAAATTATTATTATATTCCATAAATAGACTTTGGAGATTACCGAGATACTAAAATTATAATACAGTAGAGAATAATTATTTTTATCGGCAATTTTGAAGCCATCACAATAACATTAGTCATATCTCCTAATAAATTAATCAATCAATGGTTGCATGTAGATATGTACCGAGATATTTTTTGTTCCAATTAGCATTATGGATCGCGGTTGTCTAGAATTACACGTTAAATATTTTTGGATCGTGCTTGCGCACATAATACTGATATGCCAGGTGGATATCAATTATTTTAATGATTATGTCGATTAGCAAATTGAATAGCTCTCGATAGTATAATTACTATTGTTGTTATTCATTGTTATTTAATCCGTAATAACATTAACTAGCTTATATTCCTGGCGTCATTCCAAAATAGTTAATGCCCTTGTATTATTTATTTCCGGTAAAAATACACCCATTGAATATCTCCATTTCCCAATAAGACAATAAATTTATCTATACATGTATGCAGAATACAGGTAAACACATAAATTTTTTATTTTTCATTATTATATACATATTTATTTAAACGCTCATATTACAGGTCATGGAGCCGATAAAAGGGCAGTGTATACGGGTATTGGAATAAATTTGTTAGCGTACTAGGAAATAAATACGAACATTTATAAATATATTCAATAAATCGAATAAATCTAAATAAAAAAGGCAAATGGTTAGGTGAATTATTGGTGTGCTGAAAGAATCGATTGTGAAATTGTTGATAAAAACAGAAACAAATAATCCTATTTTATTAATCTATTTAGTATTTCGAATTATTTATTTTGACAAATAAACAGTAAAAGTATTGGTACTTGCGTCTGTGTATTTACGTGTTTGTTGAGTTTTAAAAGCTGCCGGAAAAAAGCCATTTCAATTAGTCTGATGGAATGAAAGATATTGAAAATTGGAAAATACGTTTAACTGATAAATAAAAATAACTATTTATTTATTTATTTAAATTAATAAACAAGGTGATTTTTTTTACATGACTAATTTAAAAAATTACTTAATTTATACCAGATTTTTATTTGAAATAAAAATAAAAATTATCACTTGTTCAAATAATAATAAACTAGCAACCAGTCACTATGTGACTGCCGTGACTTGTGAATGATAAATAAATAAAATTTTGCTTTATTAAATAATGATTGTTGTTAAACTGCATTGTACTTTTTTAAATATTGACGTTTTTAAAGAAATAAGCTCATCCCGATGTTATACTTATCGAGACCTTTCATTTGAGTACCCACATCAATTTTTCATATATTTATATATATTATATATATGTATATATGAAAAATTGATGTGGGTACTCAAATGAAAGGTCTCGATTAGTGTAATGTCGGAGTGAGCTTATATCCTTAAAAATGTCAATATTTCACAAGACGTTTATTGAATTGCACTGTACTTTCTTAAATATTGACATTTTTGAAGATATAAGCTCATTCCGATGTTACCCTCGTCAAGAGCTTTCATTTGAGTACCCACATGCATTTTGATATATTTTTCATATATACATATATATATATAATATATATAAATTTATGAAAAATTGATGTGGGTACTCAAATGAAAGGTCTCGATGAGTGTAACATCGGGATGAGCTTATATCGTTAAAAATGTCAATATTTCACAAGATAAAAGGTAATTTCTTAATTATGTATCTAGAGATAGAGAATTTTCGAATGCTGCCTAAATATTTATCATCATAAATTGACTATCGGTGAGATTGATATGAAACCTTGAAAAGGCACAAATTCAAATCAAGACCTTTATAATGACATTAAATGCCACTAAAAAAACCTATTTTATCATATGACTATCCTAGACACAAAATTTTATTTATTCTCTTAATAATATAGATTGTGATGCAAAGTTAAAAAATTACCTTACTAAAAAACATAAACAATTTAAAACTCAAGGGCGATTGATGGCTCGTATAAATATAAATATAAATTGAGATATTTATGGGTGTGAAAAACATCAGACTAGTTGATTGTTGAGTGAGCGAACAAATTTCTTCACACGAACTAATAAAACACTCATTTTAGTGAGAAGCACACTCTAGACGGCCTAACGGTCTACGATCTTTGCTTCTCCGGCTTGTATTTCTATTCGAGTTCTCTCTGAATATATAATAATAATAATAATAATAATAATAATAATAATAATAATAATGCATACAATATAACGAGTACGCTCCTTATGGCTGCAGAAGATGACCCGTTGCACCCAGGATACCTGATACTTTGTATATAATCGATACAGGCGTCAAGCGAAGCCGCTGAGTCTTTCTTGTTTGATTTTTTTCTCCCCTTTATTGTTATTATTGTTATTATATATTTTTGAGCCGACTCCCATCTTCTTTGCGGGGCTAGAAGAACTTGTTGGTTCTTTTCCCGATGTTTTATTTTTCAATAATTTTTTTCTGTTTACCTCATGCTCGACCCGAAGCTAGGGCGGGTGGAGGCGAACAACCATGGAAGGGCCACGGAAAAACGATTAGTTTTTAATTTAGCGCCAGTCCGGCGTCGCTCGCGTGAAATTGTTGCCGCAGCCGGACTACTGCAGGTATGTGTGTGTATGTGTGAGTTTATTTTATATACAGTAACCAATGTTTCTCTGCCCTCGGGATTTCTCCTCTATATAAATCGAACTAAGTGTGTGTGGATGGATAAATGAGAATGTATGTGGCCGATACAGAGGCCAGAGATTCGCTCCGGGTGTCGCAGCAGGGTGGTTCGTATGTTTCTTGGTTGCTTTTGGTTGCTGACCAATGCCATCATCTTGCCACTGTTTCGTTCCGTTTAGTTTGCCAATTGACCTACTGCCAATTCAATGGAAATAATTTTTACCACATTTCTATTAGTTCCCCCTGTGTCATTTATATAAAATTGAGACGTCTTTTCAGTTAAACACGACTGCTCTACTCGGGTGAATTCTAGACTCAGATCATTTTTTTTTCTATTATATAATTTTTCTCCGGTTGTTTGAGGTAAAGTTCGATTGAATGTCTCCAAATTTTCTTCATTTTTGACTTTTTTTTTTAAATTAGTAAATGTCTATCCATTGAATTTGGTAAAAATAAAAATAACTTTAAAAAAAATTTTTAAATATTTAACACCTAATGTTTATTAATTAATTTATTTATTTATTTAGAAAAAATTTATTAAGCTTAAGCAATTATTTTTCAACTAATTGTTATCACTCTTCATTATTTATTTAATTAAAAAAAAAAGTATTAACCTACTAAATTTATTGATTAAAAAGTGTCTCAGTAGAATTTTGACATTTTTATTCAAGAATTAAATTAAAGAAGTTAACAAATATTAATTAACTTGAAATAAAAATTTTTAGCAGTTGATATATTGTCTTTAATAATTATTAACTGTCTATAAATTTTATTCAATAAATTATTCATCCACTATTTATAGAGATTAATTGAATTAGTTGATGCTATAAAATCAATAATTATCTTTTAATAAAGCATATCAAATATTAAAAAATTCTTTTATTAGTAAACGTAATTTTTTCGACTTTGGCTAATATTGGAAAACATCGCCGAAATAATTTATAAAAAAAACTGTGATGATTTTAATTGAGTTATTTATTTAAATGCCAGACAATATCGTTCCACTTTAATATATTTTAAAATTTAGATTGTCTCGACAAGTTTAAAATAAAGCAATAAAAATCATAGATAATGTAGAAAAATAAATACATAATTTAAAAAGCCCTGTCTAGCATTTAAAAAGCGAAAAATAATTTAAGGTAAAAAATAAAAATATAAATATTCAAGTGAAATAAAAAACTTGACATATTGAGGTTTTTTTTTTCTTTTATTATTATCTTTGTGATATTTCACTCGAAAAATGTTCTGACGCCTGTGGCTAATTAAAGAAGGCTCGTTTCTTTCTTCGGGCGATAGACCGAGAAAATATTAGCTTTGATCGGTGTTGAAAAAATATGTTGATTCTGTTTATCGTAATAAATTATTGAGAATTAGGCGGCGTTGAAAATCGTTGATAGTTTTATTGATTCAGGAAGTGAGAAGTGAGTGGGAATAGCAGCTAGCTGGGATATTTTAAATATTTAATATCTGAGTGGTATGGATTTATATGATAGAGTAAAAGGCGATGGTAGATGGCGATAGGAGCGCAAGGGAAGATGCAGGACCCATTGTTCAGAGGTATCATAGATTTAAGGAGATAGTTATCAAAATGGTGATGACACCTGTCTGCTTTCTGCTTTATTATATTATCTGTGGTTAAAAGTTTCTGTAGCTCCGTGGCTTGTAGTCTGTTGGTAGTTGGTAGTTGTAGTCTGTATAGAAGGCTAGTCTGACTAAAAAAGGTAAATGAATGCGTGTACGGTATAAAATACCGGTATGAGGGCGCCATGTAGTGTAGTGTATAACGATGCATAAACCATGACAAAAGGTAGAACGTAACTTCATGGACAGACGCCTCCTTTGTGGGCACGTGCCGTCTACACTTTGTCCATCCAGCAATAGGATATCTCGTTTCATCTTTCCACGACATGTCACTTGGTATAATTTCCCTGATGCTGAATACCAAGCTCGTGCTTTACTTTTGTGTCGCGTTTTATTACTAAAGAGCCATCAAAGTATTTCACGCTTTTTGCCAAAGTAAAACCACCAACCCAAAACAACATTCTGTATTAAAGAACACTGAAATAGCAAACAAATTCTTGTAAACAAAATACCTACATCCATCTATTTTTAATTATTCTTTTTTTTTTGTGAAAAAATACCTTTCAAATCATTTCAAAGCAGCACTAAAATATTTTATGCCGCTTTGGCTTCAATGCTTAAGGTTCATATGTGGACTAATGCTTTTACATCTGCGAAGCATGGATAGAAATTCAGTAAATTAATAAAAAAAAAAACACTGAAAATAATCATATACTAAAAAAGCAAACTATAAACTTTTCAAAAAGCATTTTCAAACCAAAAAAAATAGTAATTATTTTTATTATAAAATTTTTATTACTAGTTACTATATAAACTAGTAATATAACTATATTCTCTTGTGAGTGAATGTATGCATGGATACCCTCGGATCTGCGTACCTCGATGATACGCCTCAGTATATTAATCCCGGCAATTCACACTCACAGATACCCCTCGAGATGAGCAGCATAACAGAGCAAACCACAAAAACAAAATTATTTCAAGCAGTTGTGTAGGTATACAAGATGTCAGGTAGAACCGTAGCATATGTATCCGTAGTGGTGTGGGTTGCTCACCACCAACCGTGTCCACACACCAACAACATCCAAACCCAGCATAGAAACACACACTTGCCATCCAATGTCTGAATATATTTGTGGAATTTGAAAATGATCCGAAAGGAATGTCGACGAAAATTTTAGGGTACAAACAACCTGGTACGGGCACGAGCG
Organism: Cotesia glomerata; assembly: GCF_020080835.1. Classification (NCBI taxonomy): domain Eukaryota; kingdom Metazoa; phylum Arthropoda; class Insecta; order Hymenoptera; family Braconidae; genus Cotesia; species Cotesia glomerata. The sequence goes on along the minus strand of NC_058159.1, from coordinate 30,335,635 downwards.
TGCGGTTAATAATTGAGCTCGAGCATCACCATCAGGACTAGAGAGAGAAAGACCCGGAGATAATGATTATGAGTTTCACCGAAGAGAGAAACGAGGATCTGCTGAGTATAAGAATAAAAACGTCAGAAGGCATCATACCAGATGTGAGATGAACTCGTGCTTGTGCTTGTGCTTCCCACCTGCAATTTGCATGGACGAACACAGGTGTGCTTAGTAGTCTCAATTATCGACTGGGGTTTGGAAGGGGACAATGACCCAGGCGAATTCACCGATTCTGCATAAACTTGATACAGACCCTACATGTATAACCATACATTGGGAGCATCATGCATATATGCCCAGCACCGGGAATATGGAAGCATCGTACCAGTGCCACTAGATTATGCAGCTCGTGCTCACGTAGTGTCTATGTCTATGAGGACGAACACGTGTAGATTATGTCCGTGGGGCTTGGTGCGAAGCAAGTGTCCTACAAGCTTGAGTGGGCTCGTTGTCGGTGCGCAATGTCCGAGCAAGTTTCATCCTGTCGTCGTGGCACTATCTCCAACATTCTGGACTGTCCAGTTAGCTTCTCCATCCACTGGCACTCGGTGTAGCGCCTCAGGACAGTCCAGATGCGATTATGATGCCCATCTCGAATTTGGACTTAAACCCGATGAATGCGAACGGAAGCGAGTGGACCACCGGTTTCGGCGATTATCCTCTATCCTCTATCTCCCGAGGTGAACCATCGGCAAATCTCTGGGCGGAGGATCCGATCTCGGAACACGAACATGGTGTGTGTAAGTCACTAGCCACTATCCAGCGGAGATTATGTTTTGGCCAGTTTGTAGTGGACGAGTCTGTAGTCTCGCTGGAGAGAAAGATTCAAAATCAGTGAGGATGTGTGATGTGTGTGTGGTGTATTATAAAGTTTGGCTGCCGAGGTGGTCGCGTCTACCTCAGTAGCATAGGTGTGGTCGAGGTCCCTCGTTCCCTCCCCCTTGGCTTTGCCCCTGAGCCGAATTTGGAGCTCATTTATAACGCTCACCTGGCAAACGCACAAAGAACTGAGTTCTTTTATCCGCGCGCGCGCCCAATCTTTAATGCCAGGCACCTTCTTGACTCTACAGAAACTACAGAGCACAATCTAAACTCGGTTATTCGTCGCCGTCTACTCAGCTATGCTCTTGTATTTATTATTATTATTTAATAGTTTTTTTTTTATAAATCGTGACGATGCCTTGTTTTCGTTCTTTGACACTCGTTATTTCTTCCACTGTTCTCCTGTCGTCTTTTAAAGCGTATCTATTATTCACCCAACAATAGTCATCAATCGGTGAAATTCATTTAATATACACACGCATGCATAAATAAATAAATGGGAAGCCGTTGAGATTTGGTGGATTTTGTCCAGGGGCTTTGTTTGTACAGGAACCCCCTGTGTCGATCATTTTGAGGAACCAGAACAAGAATAAGAGCCTGGTTTTGAGAGCTTTGGACTCCTCGTGGTATGTCACTACGAATAGCCGGATTGTTTTCAGAGTGGCTAGGAGTTTTAGTGAAAAAAAAAAAAATAAGTTAACGGTGAGCTTAGCATTTAGCGCTCACCATTTAGCCGATGAGACCGCAGGGAGGCTATTAAGATTAATCTCCTCGTTATATATTATACACGTATAACTTAAGGCTGTGTCAACAATAATTGTCCGCTGGGAAAATTACTTAAAATCTCCTTCCTTCTCTATTTGTCTTTTAGAAAATTCAACGATTTTATCTCCCCTGGAAGCGATCGGCCCGCGGATAACAAGGGAATGAAGGACTGAGACTCCTTTAAAGTCTGCTCAGTGGCTCCCCAAATCGCGAGACTTGATCTACTCGGTATAATCTCGACGTTTTTGTGTTTGTATATACTTGAGAACGTTTTCAGATATGCTTATTATTGTTATAAATGGCTTATTTATCGATCCATTTATATGCATCTTATTTTGACTAGAAATGGGGACTAGTTTTTCGATAATTATCGTGATGATCAATCTCTTTGAACAAATGTCAACAATCTGTTGTTAGGAAATAAATTTACTGTCAAATTATCAATAATCTTTACTTTGATCACATTGATATTATTATAATCATCTTTTTCATAAATTTTAAATTTTTTAGTTACTTCAAATATTTTTTAATGGTCTTAACAACTAACAAAAAAAGTAATATCGAAATTCTATAATTAATTACCAATAATATTACAGATAATTTTGACGGAATTAATTTCTAGAACAAATTTACTATTTAAAATATTTTATAATAAATTACCTATTCAAAAAAACTCTTTAAAAGGCACAAGTTTGGATAAAAACTTTTCAATTATATTAAATTAAACTATAAAAATTTTTTTTTTTATAATTACAATAATAATAAATAAATAAGCGAAGCATTACAACAAAGTGAGAAACTAAAGTTCTTCGAAGCTTGTTTGCTTGGTGAGTTTTACAGATTTAAAGACTCGAAAATCGCGATTGTTTCGAAACAGCAGATGTTTCCAATTCCTCTTCAATATCAATATACAGTATACAATATACAATGTAAAATATACACTATACAGCATACAATATACACGGTTTTACCTTTCGACGATGCTCGCTGCTGCCAGACTGATGTTTAACCACCCCCTTGTAAAATATAAACGGTATATTGATGTGTACATACACTCAGCTCATCTCGACAACATACATACATAAATACACTGGTTGTATCGGTTGCTGTCTGGCTCTGATCTCTACTTTACTCGGCTCAATACTTCTCCACTCCACTTTGCTCCTCAATATACATTCAAATACACCAATATATAAATATATAAACATACTGTAAGTACAAGAGAGAGTTTATCTACCACCTGAGACATTTCACCGCATGATCGAGCGACCGCAAATCTTTGAGAGCTAAAAATCGTCTATTACCCCTCATTTTTTCGATTGTCGATTCCCTAATTTCTGTTTAGCTCTAGACAGATATATAAACCTAAAAAATAATCGAAAATTCCCTGGCCAGCCTCCAGTTCACCTCGAAGCGGCTCCAAGACAAATTAGATTGGACCGTCTGAGTATTTTGCCCGGGTTTCAACAGAAAGGACCAAAAATAACAAAAAATCCCCGATAGAGCAACAAAGATGGAAGGCTAAAATGCAGCAGACTTCTCGAACGAGTTTTTAACGCCCGCCACCTGTCGACGCAGCACGCGCCACCACCTGGAGCTGCCCGGTCGCAACCACGCGTGCATATTGTATAAATAAAAGTACAAACTGCATTATTCCGATCGGATACCCAATACTCGATGGCTTCTTTCAACCTATTAATGGATAATTATTACCGATAACTCTTTCTTTAGTATAATAACAGTAACGCAAATGTTACTTCCAACTTTAAACTCTGCAACTCCAAGTTTGCTGACCCTTGATCATTATATTACAATCATCGCGGGAATGGTTGATGCGTTGCTTTATTTGTTTTTGACAGTCACGACTCACGACCGGATGATCCATTAGGTATGATAATACGGGCTTGAGACTGACACGATTGGCGTTGGCGCCTCTGGTAAATTATCCAATTTACGAGGCAAATTATCCATTGTAGCCTAATCGAAGTTATGACTCGTTATTTCTAAATGTATGTACACATGTATCATTTGATATGATATAATATAATAATATGATGTCGTCTGTCTTCTTTATGATGACTAGTCTGTGTCATTCAAGTGTTGTTGATAGATTCCACTGAAAAGTAAGGGAAAAAATTCCTTTATTATGATTAATGTGGATGCATTCGAAAATTACTACACTGATAAAAAAATTGACTTGACTCAAGAGCCAAACTCTTGAACCAAGAATTCCACTTTGAAGAAAATGATTTTCTTGAGTCAAGAGAATAAATTCTTGACTCAAGAAAATTTTCTTAGACCAAGAATAATTTCTTAGCTCAAGAATTTTTTCTCTTGACTCAAGAAAATCATTTTCTTCAAAATGGTATTCTTGGTTCAAGAGTTTGGCTCTTGAGTCAAGTCAATTTTTTTATCAGTGTACAATAACATTAAAAAAGGATCATAAATTACAATTTCACGAAATTATATATTCAAAATTTGGAAAAATAACAGACTTTTCTGAAATATTCAAAGGAATTTTGTCCTTTAAGAAATCTTTGGATAAATAAAACTCAGATCTGAATATTTTCGGTCGATTGAGCTCGCGGAATTTTACTGTTACTGATTTTCTTGTGAGAGTGTCGGTACGGGTGAGAAAAGAAAAAAAATAAAGAGAAAGAGAAAGAGAAGCCCGCACAAGCAGCCCAAGAGTACCAGGTGGTCTTGGCGATTATTTATCGCGGGTCTTAGTTGCAAAAAATCCAAAAACTCGTTAATTCATCTATACGATTAAATTATACATTTATGTGTAATGCTTTCTCCGTGAGTAGGTGTTCACGTGTGTGAGTTAAGTGAGCACGGAACATTAAGTATATTGCGGCTGATCATTGATATAATTTCTTCACGAGTCCCTGGGGAAAAGCTCAAACCCTTGAAAGGGCAAAGAATGAGACACATGGGGGATATCGGATCGCGCTCATTCCAAATATTTCGTATGGTACCACCAGCTTCGTTCCCACGACGGTGCTTTGAGCTCAGCCTTCTGCTCTATTCTTTCGCTTTCTTCGAGCTCTCTCATCGGTTTTTTAGCTCCGCTCGCTATCGTCTACTTTTAGGGTTTTTGTTTCTGCGGTTTTCGCTCGATCGATTCTCCTTGCTCTACTCGGGACTCCTCACGGAGACCGAAGACCGAAAAGAACCTGAATAAAAAGCTTCCTCTGGACGTAATTAAGTCTGCTGTTTTATCTTATGCTGGAAGACGGTATTAAATGAAAATATTGCTCTTTTTCACCGGAGAAAAGAAATTGTTCTTTTAATCATTTCACAAACTTTGAAAAAAAATTTACTTTATTCAAGAGGGAATTTTTGAACCGAAAAAATCACTCTAGAGAGCTTGATTTAAATTGAAAAAATTCTTGAACTGAGAAATTTTATTTGATTCAAAAATTTTTCGTATTAATTCAAGACAATTGTCTCTTTATTTTAAAAATTGATCAGTAGCTCACTCTTCAATTTTTTTTTTTCATAAATCTTCAAACCCAAACTCACTTCCACATTGTAAGACTTCGCGAACTTCCACTATAGATTTTTGGAAGGGATCCCAAAGAGGAAATTACCTCAAGAAAAAACGTCAGTTTAATATCCGGAAAGTGTCTCATCGTCTTCGTCTTCGTCATTGTCGTTTTCTTTGGTCTCCATCTGGGTTTCGTATCTCGAACTCGTCTCGTTGCACAAAAGTCGCGATCGACATATATATATATAATACCCCGAAGAAGGTAAAAGACTCGAGGGTTTGGTCTTACCAAATTAGATTGGCCGTACACATACTCCTCGACTTCATACTCTATACCAGCTAGGGTATAATATAAAGTCGCGTATGCTGTTGCCTCGCATTCTCGAGCTGGAAGAGAATCGTGACTGGAATGCCCTGGAAAAGCTCCGTCACGTGAGTCTGATAGAGAGCCAACCCATAGAGATCGAACGGTGAAAAAAGGGCGAGGGCAAAACGTAAAAAACAGAGCAGACCATGAAGAAGGAAATGAATGAGTCGGAAAAAAGGATCAGAAGCTCGGGATCGCAAAAAGCTTGACAAATAATCTCGGATCGGAATCGGGGACCGAGAATTTAAGATCGGTGGTTGACTCACTGGGGCGTGCCATGGTTTTCGCGGGTTCCAACTACAAGACGCCCTGAATTATGGCTTGCTGGAGTGTAATTTGGATCTGTAGGTAGTTACCTACGCGTAGACCCGACTCTCCAGCAGCTTCTGGCCTCCAGAAGGGAGAAGAGCACCAGCTTCGATATATATTATGTATATATATATATTTATGTGTACACTACACTGGCTGTTGTTGCCCCGAGATAGAAGAGGACGGGGGAGATCGCGGATAGGAAAAGGAGTAAGTGAGGAGGAGGGAACGAGGACGATAATAGCCATTGTACGGCAGCTTGTTAACGCGGTACGTGAGCGCGAGCAAGTTGACCCCGGCGTATGCCACAGCACCACCACCAGCATCATGATTGTATAACTACACAGACACAGACGTAGATATATACGATCAAAGAGGTAGTCTCACGGCGCCTGCCGGTGATTTATGCTCGAATTCGAGTGCTGGGAATTAGCGCCTGTGGCCTGGCTATGCTAACGCTAGCTCGCTTCCTCTCCACTGGGATCACCCTAGACATAGATATACATGGACGGTCTATACCTCTCAGCTCTTCCTCCTCTTATTTATCCCGGTCTATTTTCCAGGTTCTTCTGTAGGGTATCCGCCTCCGCTGTATTTATCACCGAGTTAATAGGAACGGTGGAAAGAAAGAAAACACCGCGACAACAATAACCAGATACACGATTTTAGGATGGAAAAAACTAGAGAGAAATGGTCTTGATGTAAGAATTAAATCATTTTGATGGGAACTTTAAGGTTTGGTTAGAAAATTGTTTCTTAGTAAAAAAAATTCTTATTTGAAAAGGATTTGAAACTTGTTTTTATAGTATAGAAAATAATATAAACCCGAGGATTGTTGGTACAGTTGGAACAAGTCGTAATATCGAGAATTGACGTTACCGAGTATCTTAATCCTTGAGAAAGAAATTGTTGGGTAAAACATAGGTAATTTTGTTGAAAATAGTAATATGTTTAGTTGGATTAATAAAATTCTAGAATAAAGAATTTTATTTCTTTTTTTGTAAATTTTTAATTGCTGAATATCTTAAAGCAAGATTAAAATTTTCAAGAGAATATTTTCTTGCATCAAGTAGGTTTTTTCATTGCATAAACAGTAAAAAACGAGGGAGGAATATTGCTCCGACAATAATAACCAGATACACGATATTAGGATGGAAAAAAGGTGATTTGAGACGAATGGTCTTGATGTACGAATTAAATCATTTTGATGGAAACTTTGTTTGATTAAAAAATTTCTTTGTTAATAGAGAAATTTCTTATTTAAATCCATTCTGAAAAGGATTTGAGACTTGTTTTCAAAGTATAGAAAATAATATAGACCCGAGGATTGTTGATACTGTTAAAACAAGTCGGTAATGTCGAGAATTGACGTTACTGAGTATCTTAATCCTTGAGAAAGAAATTGTTGGGTAAAACATAGGTAATTTTGTTGAAAATAGTAATATGGTTAGTTGGATTAATAAAATTCTATATTCTAGAATTTTATTTCTTTATCGAAAATTTTTATTTGCTGAATGTCTTAAAGCAACATTAAAATTGTCAAGAGAATATTTTCTTGCATCAAGTAGGTTTTTTCATTGCATAAACGGCAAAAACCGAGGGAAGAATAGAGGTAGGAGCTGCGACAACAATAACCAGATACACGCTTGTGTATTCTCTATTCTATTCTGGATGAAAGCGTCATGGCCATGATTCAACGGAACCAGGCGACTGTGGAGTAACACGAAGATATATACTAGAAGTTGATGGTGTACACCAGCGTAGTAGCCGTTTATATGCGGGATGGAGCCCGTGATTTATCGAGTGAATGAATTGAGAGACAAACGGAAACGCTGGACACTAGATATGTCAATGATGCACATTAATGCATGCTATGAAACATATACAAGTTTATATGATGGAGAGTGTGTAATTCGCAGGTACACGGGCACAGACTTACACCACACGTGTGTCATAAAAGTTACGCACAGGTATGTCGTCATTGAATGAATAAAGCACCGCGTTTTTCCTGATGCCTGGTGCCGGACGTCCGGTGTGCTGCTCGAATATAAATACTGTCCTCTCGGCTTACAGTTCTCGATTCTCGATTGTGATGGTCATGATGTATAATGACGGTGATGGTGAATGTCGTCTCGGATTTCTTACCAACTGGAATGTCGCATAGCAGTCCGGTTTTTTCAACTAGCTTTTGCACCCAACACCGATGATTAGCCGTCGATCTGGCATGCTGCTCCATATCCAGGTTGTTTTGTGTACAGCCAATAAATCGATGGGACACACATGTCATCCCTGGTCACGCAGTTTGTCGACTTAGCGAGCACATATGTTGCAGTTATTGCGATTTGGGAGTGAAAATAAAAATATAAATATAAATAACAGAAGAGAAGAGAATTATAGTTGGTGGATGAAAAAGTTAAACATACTACGCAATCCGGTGATACATGTGTGGATGGATTATAATGATAATAAATGTGCTCGGAGCGTCAATATTCGCGAAACTGTTTCAAACACCGAATTGCCGGGCCGCGTCCTTATGCTTCCGTTCGTCGATAACCACCGGATACTCATGGGCACATGGATGTAAATATATAACAGAGGGAAGTGGGCGGCGATGATATAACCAACGGTAACTTTTGTGTCACGCTAGTTCATTTAATGTTTCTATTTTCCGTAATGCTAAATCATATTTCTAGGACAATCATTTTCTCGGTCGAATATTGTGGATCAGAGGAAAAAATTTTATTTATCGTCACTGGTAATATCAAGTGAATAGAAACTCTGTTTAATTTTATTTATGGTGTTGATAAAAATTTTAGAGTTGACATTCGAGAGGAATAAAAGTTTTAAAATTGTCACTATTGGGTAGTGCGCTAATTAATATTTATTGTTGGGAAAGTTTATTTTATTTTTGGACTTTTTATAATTATTTTTTAGAGATTTATTGATAATAAATTTTTATGTGTTGAAACTTTTTGAATATTTTATTTTATGAAAAATAGAATTTTAATGAAATTAGAAATTTTATTTAAAGAAAAGTTTTTTTGATATGATTGTACAAATATTTGATCTAAAATTGATTAGGGGAGAAGGGGGTCAATTGAACCAAAAAGTTTAGTAATTTTTACTATTCGAATTAAAACTAAATAATAAATTTTTTTCTTGGAATGATAGTTTATTAAGTCTACTATCATTATCAATACATAAATTAGTTAATAAACAACGTGAATTTTTAAAAATTATTAATTTATCCAAACGTGTCGAATGGTTCAATTGACCCCCGCTCGGGGCAATTGAACCACTGCTCGGGGTCAATTGAACCAATGACATTTATAACTCAAACCCGAACTTTTAATAAATAACATATTAATTGTTACTTTCTAATATTACTGTTGCACATTTTTAATACACATATATTATATTTAATAAATTAAAAATCGATTTAAAAATAATTTTAATTACAAATTGAGTTTATCAAATTGTTAGGTTATTTCCCTGAGTATTTTTCACGTCGAGTCAAGATGCGCGCGCATGTCCCATGCTTCTCCGTATGGTTCAATCGTCCCCGGGACTGCTGGTTCAATTGACCCCGTATAATTTTAAAACAATTAATAGTAAATAATAAATAAATAAACCATTCTATCACTATAAACAAAAGTGAGGATTAAAAAATATAAGTAAATAAAACTACTATAATTCAAATTTTAACAATTAATTCAAAAATTGAAATATTATTAAACAATTTGTCACCAGGCGAAAAGAAAGGTTGCATGCCTAAAAATAAGAAAATCTCAATTTTTCAAAATTTATCGATTGCAATGATTTCAAATTTTGATCATATCCGAGTTTAACATATTAGAATCTAATTCTAAGAGCATGAAGCGTTTTTTCAATTTTTTCGATTTTTAAGTCGAGTGGTTCAATTGCCCCGTGGTTCATTTGACCCCCCTTCTCCCCTATATTTTGAATAAAAAACACTTGTATGAGGCTTTTGAACTTGCCGACTTGTTATGATAATAAATAACATGAAGAATGAAAATTTATCAAGTAATTTTTCTTGAATTAAAAAATTCAAAATGACTCCACATTTTTTTAAAAACAAGGTTAACACTTTAAATTTTAAAACTCATAAAAAAAGTAATAAATTTAAAACTGAAGCTTCTATCAATTTGTAATTGAAAATGTATTTATAAAATAGATATTTTTTATTCTGTTGAGATGGGATTCTGTTCAGTGAGTTGGTTTATTGCTTAAAGTACTTTAGCAGCAGGTGTCGAAGCTTGATTCGCTAGAGAACTGGGTATGATGAAGAAAGTAAAATAAAAAAGGGCGATAGTCGGTCGGATGGTTGGATGCCTGGATCTTAAGTAAACTTTCGTCGTTATCTCTCTTTGTTTGAAGAGTAGAGACTTTTAATTTATTTTGAGGTTGAGTTATCGCGATAATTGAGTGGCTCATCAGCCGGAGCCCTTGCCAATCGTGTATAAAATCCCTCACTCACTCATTTATTATCATCACACCCACATGTAGTGTAGTGTGTGAGCTGTACAAGTTTTCATACACAGCTCAGGAGGATTTGAAAGTTGTGCAGTGGCTCAGAAGGTGTTGGGAAAAATAATGGGCACTTGGATCGGTGAAATATGGCGGTTACCGATCGCGGTGGAGGCCGATTTGGTAGCTTACCTATCGCTAAATCCATCGGCTTTTAACAGAAACACGCCCGCGTTAATCCTACGCATACCCACGTACATGGAAACCACTAAAAATACCTCGATATCCTCACCAGTGTGTGATGCTGCGAAATTGTTGGTAGCTGGCACGCCGGTGTTCAATAATCCAGAGACTTATATTCTCGCGTGTGTACGCTCTATTCTTAAAACTTATCGTTTTTCGAGAGTTTTCGCCGATAGATAGCCAGTAGAGCCACCGAGTCGGCCTCTGCCTAATTTTTCATAGGCTCGCCCTATCCCGCAATCCCGATAATCCCCGATGAAAAACTGGCCAGATCAGCAACCTGATTTTTCTTTTTTGCCTCCATGTTTCGTTTTTACCAATTTATTGAGTCGAGATAAAAATAAAAGAACTTACTTTTTAAATTATCGTTTTACCAGATAATTCATTTATCAAACTTTTACTTTTCAAACGAATGTTGGAAAATATTTGTACACTGAAAGAAAATTTTACTTAAATCAAGAAAGATTTTCGAAGGACGTAACTTGTTAAATAATGACTTTTGTTAAATTGCACTGTACTTTCTTAATTATTGATGTTTTTAAAGATATAAGCTCATCCCAATGTTACACTCATCGAGACTTTTCATTTGAGTACCCACATCAATTTTTCATATATTTATATATATTATATATATATGTACATATGAAAAATATATGAAAATGCATGTGAGTACTCAAATGAAAGGTCTTGATGAGTGTAACATCGAGATGAGCTTATATCTTTAAAAATGTCAATAGTTCACGAGATATAAGGTCATTTTTCAATTGTGTATCTAGAGATGGAGCATTTTCAAGTACAACCTCAATGCTTATCATAATAAATTGGTGAGAATGATATGATACTGCGAAAAGGCACAACTTCAGGTTAAGACTTTTCCAACTATACTAAATTTATTCATAAAAACCCATTTTATCATATAAATACACTGGCGACAAAATTTTGCTTATTCTCTTAATAATATAGATTCAAAAGAAATATTGTTAATACAAGAATAAAATTATTTTGCAGAAGAATTCATGTTTTTATTAAAGAATCTTACGTCTTTAAAAAAATCATAAATTACTTACATCAAATGTATCATTTCATAATTGTGATTTTATCTTCACAGTCTATCGATTTACTTCAATTTCACGGAGCTATTTAGGTCTAAAGTCTCCTCCGGTCTGGTTTATAGCGAAATTGCAGCAATATACCTTTCTTGATATGCAAACATATAATCGGCATAAACAAACATCTAAACACTAACATTGGTAGTAAATATGATTACATTAGTTGCTTTGATAGCCACTTACCCATAAAATAAAATAAAGTAAAGTAAAGTAATACATAAAACTATCTATTCACTTCTTTATCTAACTTTGTTTTTCTAATACCGTACGCCTTTTTCTGGCTCTCACACCCGTTCGGTTAATATCAGTGATTGAGCTCATGCACCGTTAATCTCTGATTATGATGGAACTCGAGAGTATGGCGAAATTCAAATCAGTAATATCAGTAAAGACGAGGTGAGAAAAATGTTAAAAGCATCTATAAGCTTTTTTTTATCTTTTTCCTTCTCGCAGGAGATATTTCCGAGGGATTCATTTAAATGGATCCAGCTCTAGTCGTTTTCCACGGCTTCGGCCATCCTCTTATTCTTTACTCCTTACTCTATACTCTATTATATGTATGCCGGGCACAGTTCTTCATTCGGTGTAAAAACTCCCGAGAAAAGATATCCACTGGTAGTAAACTTTTTTTGACATTATACCTTTTTTGTGTGCGTATATTTCCTTGCAATCGTGGCAAACGGTGAATAAGATGGAAATTGATGATACTCATAACTTCAAGTGATATCATCGCTATTTTTTAAAAACTTCAAATGTCACTTACCAGCTTAATATTAAGGATTACGCTCTGACTGCCGGGCATATCTTTGTACTTTATATTACTCTGTCATCTGCCGGGTATATTTATAAGGAGCTCTCAACCAAATTTTTTCTTTCAATATATGAGATAATAATGTTCCAAAAATTAATTATTTTTTTATAAAATGTTGTTTTTTTAATTTTTATAAATAGATATAAAAAATGTATTATTTATTAGTAAATTTATTGAGAAACAATTTATTAATTAATTAATCTGGTATAAAAAATCATTTATTAACATATTAATAATATATTTTGTTAAATATCAAAGAATCTCCCTCATGAAAAAAAAAAAAATATATGTCGAAAAATATTAAAAATATATTTTAAATATATTAAAATCTATAGTAAATATATTTTTAATTACTAACTTTTGGCCGATTTTTATATATATTTTAGATATATTCAAGATATATCTTAAAATACATCAAAAATACATAGCTAAAAATATAAAAAAAATATATTTTGAATATATATAAAATATATTTTAAATATATAAAATATATATGAAAACCGGCCAAAAGTTAGTTATTAAAAATATATTTACTATACATAATTTATATATTTTTTATAAATTTTTAATATATTTTTTATGTATTTCGAGACATATCTTTTTTTTTCATGGGGGCTATTAGTATATTGTATGTTAATAATAAAATATTATTTTTTTTTCTGTTGCAGGTGAGTGAATTTTTTACAATTACTGTCCTTACAAATTTAAATGGTAAGAAATATTTTTATTTTCATAAAAAAAAGCCCATAAATTTAAGCCAATATTAATATAGCTATTAAAACTTTTCCGTCACACCTTCCCACATAAAAATTCCCTTTATGACTTCTCGTTACAACCAAAGAAAACCACTGTCTAAACTTGCTAGTTACTCTCTCTTACCCCTTAGCCCCAATATCTCACTTCGAAATCACCTCCTTGAAAGCCTTGATCCAAAGTGTCGACGTGCATAAAGTCCCGTGTGAAAACGACGCGAAAATGAAACGACGTGGAAGAGGCGACGGAATAAAATATCGATAAATTTGCATTGGCTCGTCATAAATCTCCTTCGGGCGCCGGCGGCAAGTCCATTTTGGATTTGTTCCGTCCGAGAGTACAGTGTACAGTGGACCGAGAGGGCAATATAAGCCAATACAACTCAAAGCTAATATAAAGACGAAAACATCCCGCAGCGAGCAAGTAAAAGCGTGACAGAGATAAAAAGGGACAAAATAAAAAAAAATATAAAATTAGAGGAGGAGGCGATCGACGACGAGAGACACGCGAGCGAACCCTATCACATATACATACATACTGGCGGCAGTGTCGATCGATCGATCGATTCTACCCACGCGATTCCCATGGGACGTTTTAAACTCACTGATGTGTCTGGTGTGGTATCTGTATGATACTGTACGTCTGTCTATGTCGAGCTTAGCGCGTACGAACACGCATGGACATGGACACGGAGCAACAACGCCGGACACAACACATATAATAATGATAATAACAACAACACACATGTATGTTTGTGTGCAGAAGGGTACCAGTGCGTCGATGTTGTCACGTATCTCTCTGGAAAAATCTCATGCATTAATTAATGTTGTACGTAGTGTAAGGGATAAAGGTATAAAGGTATTATATGCACTGCACATACATCGTACAATATATAACTAATACCAAGGCTTTAGTTTTTGGATATTCAATTCCATGTAAAAGCCCTATTGGCTCAGCCCATCCGTTGTTCGTCTCCCTTTACCCTACTCGATACCGATACCGACAACGGTTCGTAGCACCCCCGTCGGTGATCCCGTCCTCGTGCGTCTGACGCCAACTTTATTGCCTGTGCTGGCTCAAAGCGCGAAAATTCGCCATCGCCCGCGAAATTGCACATAAATTATCCTACACCCTCTTTGTGCCTTTGCATTCCTGCTCTTCTAATAATAATTTAATGATGATGATGGTTATATAATGATAATAATGTGTGGATGAAAGCGGGCTAATTTAGGATTTTTAGGGCGAGAATCTTGTAGCGAGCTCAGGCGACAGCTTCATTGATCTACCGAGCGGAGGGCTATTGTTCGGTAAATAGCTGAGGTTATCTTTTAGGGAGAGGGACCTGAGATGAGCTTACTCCTCCAGGTTCGCCGAGCAAAACTCTCATCGCGCTTTCAAACAAACTTTTATTATCGGTTTCGCACGTAACTATTATATCTCGGGCACGGAACAAGAGATCCAATATTTTCTCATTACAACTTTTTCCGACGTCTTATTAATTGCTGGCGTCAAGTCATATCGGTGGGTAATCATAGCCTGGTGTGATATACTGGGGATGTTATCATTGTGGATGGTAGTAAGAGGGTTTTCATTTTCTTCTTGGTAGTAGTTTTTTGTTATTTGTAAAATTTATAGAAATATTAGTATTGTTTGTTTTTAATTTATCTAGGGTTGAAATAAGCTTAAAACTGAATTGTGAAATCATTTTTAGAGAAAATCAGAATTTTTGGGTCTTTTGATCTTTATCGGCAATTCAAAGCCTCAAAGGTTCAAAAAAGTATTTAAAAATTGCTCAGTTAACGATTTTGATCATTTATAATGACTAATTAGTCCTTTAATTTTGTTTTTTGATTTTTATTTCATTTAGAGAATCAAAAAATATTTAGATCATCAATAAAAATGGATTCAATGGTGTAGAAATTTAAAAAGTACTTAAAAGTATAATTATTCATGAAACTTATCAAATATTAACAAATTTTTCTTTATTAAAATTATTTTTAAATACATATTGGTTCAAATTTCATAAAAAAAATCAAACATTACAACTGTGGAAATAAAAATAAGCTTTCAATATAATCATTAAAAAATAATAACGATAAATTTCTGTAATTTTTTATTATTTGTAGACTTTACAGAAATATGAGTATTGTTTATTTTTAATTTATCTAGAGGTTGTAAGAAGCTTAGAAAAACTCAATTGTGAAATAATTTTTGGAAAAAATCAGAATTTTTGGGTCTTTTGACCTTTATCAGCAATTCAATGCCGTCTTAGAGGTTCAAAAAAGTATTTAAAAATTGCTCAGTTATCAAATTTGATCATTTGACAGTGACCAATTAGTCCTTTAATTTTATGTTTATTCTATTGAGAGAGTAAAAAAATATTTATATCATCAATAAAAGTGAATTCAATGGCGTATAAGTTTAAAAAATACTTAATAGTACAACTATTCATGAAACATCAAATATTAACAAATTTTTCTTTATCAAAATTATTTTTGAATACATATTGGTTAAAATTTCATAAAAAAAAATTAAACATTACAACTGTGGAAATAAAAATAAGCTTATAATATAATCACAAAAAAAAAAAAATAACGATAAATTTACAAATGACTGAATTGATATTTATCTTGTCGCTTAGATAATTTTGTTAACATAGAATCTAGTTTGAAATAAGACGATTCACGTCTACACAGAGTCTAGTCAGCATCATCAGCAGATCTAGGAACAAGCTTCAGGTAGCGATCTCAAGTGCTCAGGTATGCCTCGGCAAGAGAGTACAGCAATGTACATTATCCATCTCCTTGTACGTGTGTTATGCATGTACTGAGAAGTACAGAAGCAGACGAATGGAGTAGGCGAGTCCAAACAAACCCAAGCAAAGGGGAATGAGGCGAGAACTCGGTGAAGACTTTGTAATTACAAACATAAATAGGCTAACGAATAGCTCCAGACTCCAGAAGCTCGACTCCTCCATGTACATAGATAGATGGATGGAGGATACAGCAGACGGGTTTTGCGGATAGTTTAGTGGCTCGTCGACAGCCCAGATCCAGACATACTCATCGTCAGCTCTCCTCTTCCTCTTCCTCAAGCACACAGGACCAGAGAGCAAGACCAGTGTTTGCTGCTCCTGATCTCCAGTCAAAGACAAGGCATATATACTTATCTCTCTGTGTGTATATATAAGTTAAGTCGAAGGAAGAGATAAAGACAGTGGAGGGAAAGGACGAGAGTTAAAGGCGGAGATTTGGATTGGTACCCACGGAATTCCGGAGGAATGCGGTTGCTTCCGACCGGTCTTTAATGGTTGCTGCTGCTGATGCTGTATCTGTATCTTTCTTCTCCTGGAATGCAATTCGTATAATAAGAGCCACGCGACGTAAGGTGTTTTGTTGCTGAGACTCTGATAAGTCTAGATTTTTGTCAGTCAAACTTTAGTGCTTTATTTATTTTTTTTATTAGAAATTATTTTTTAAAGAAAAAAATTCATTTTTTTTAATAGTTAGTTTGGAATCGAAATAGTTTCAATTAATTGTTAAAGTATTAATTTAAATGGTAAAAAATAATTTGATATTTGTAAAAAAATAAAAAATATTCAATTTTATTAACAAGTTTTGATTTTGTTTCAAATTTTGACTTAAAATGGTAACTTTAAAAATTAAAATAAATATAATTAAACATCATAAAAAAATAGTTTACATACTAAAGAGTATTTTACAGTATAATTAGGTAATTTTGAACTATTTTAACATACTTAAATAGATGAAACATCTTTAAAATTAATATTATCTTGTCTATTCATCTCAAGTGCAATTAATATCATTATTTATAAATGATATGACCCTTTTTACTTTACTGCCGTAAAATACACTGATAATATTTAATAAATTATTTATTAGAGACCATTTTTTAGTCCTTGACAAATATTTCTTAATATTTAAAAGGTTTATTAATATTTAATAAATGAATATCAGATTTATTAAATACAAACAATCCATTTTAAATGCTAAGAAATATTTGTTTAATACTAATAAGAGGTCTCTAATAAATGATTTGTTAAATATTAATGAATATTTTCAACTATAAACAAATCCTTCTATCAGTGTGCTTAATTTTATTGTTGTTTATCCTGAAAATACCAATTTTTGGTAATATTTTATGGAAATTACGATAAATTTGAGCATTTGAATACAATTCTAGTAAAATAACATCAATCCGCAGAATTTCGGACCTAAACACCAAAACACCCTTTTCACATCACACAAAATAGATGCCACACAGTACATTAAACATGTCCAGGGTCATGGATGAGGATGAGTTAGTAAAGTTCTGTTCGTTTTGCTCGAACGTCGGAAGTAATCGCTTTAACGCGATAGCCACAGGGATATTTAATTTAATGCGAGGGTGTACATATATATAAACATATATTCATACACATAACACATACGAGCTCGGCGCACGCCAACGGTGTTCCTGCCCACGCACCATTGTCTCTCTCTGCACTGCTCTGAAACCTCGACTTCCACTTCAAAACTTTTATAAGCAAGCGCGAGGGCGTGAGATTAGCAAAAATCCGTAATATATTTTTCCGATTGAAGGATTTTTATCGAAAAGCTCGAAAGCTCTTTGCAACTGGCTCAAAGATTCCGAGCGACATTCTACCCTACATATATTATATTAAATTCATGCATGTATAAGTATATAAATATACATTAAACGTAATAGCAATATTAATAGCAATTCTGCAGTGGAATATTCGACGCTTGACTAGTTAAAGGCAAGACTTGGCCAAAGGTATTGACGGCAAAGTCGCGGTTACGGTGAGACGTGAATCATCCTGGTTCCGGTCCGACCCACGCATGTCTCCGGAGTTAAGACTCCCACATATATATTGGATGAACCTCTGGCTCTTTCCTCTCACATTATTTTTCCTCTTTGTCTCAGTCTTGACTCTTTATCTTATTATTATATTTTATTATTTAACTGCTTTGTCTCTCCTCTGAGTCCTCAACTTTCTTATATATGTATCGAGAATACCGCGGGGCAAATGCATCGCGTCGACACTCGTGTGCATGCTTCTATCATATTATATATTAGTCGGTTTAATTTCGTTTGGCTCAATGAAGATAATGCTGGCAAGTTGGTTTATTGGTCGAGCTCACTTCGTATAATATGCCAGTATAAGTAGAGGAGACTAAATTTGTGATATCACTTGTTAACCCGTCGTCGTCCCATATTCTCGGTTACCGACAATACCTATTAGCGTTAATAAACGAGACAATAAGCCAAGACGGTGTATAATAATGTTGATGTATTTTATAATGATAATGATAATAGTGTATCATCTGAGTGCCTGATAGAGTTCGTTAGGTCGACGCTGGATCACTCTTACAAAAGAGCAGGAAAAGGGAATTAAAAAGCCCACGATAAAGGTCTTTATGGATCGTTATGTGTATCGCGTTTCTAATTTGTTATTTTAAATTGTGTTACGTGTAGGTAATATGTCCGTAGAAATTTTTTTTTGAGTATTTTAATTAAAATTAAAATTTTTTAGATTATATTGAATAAGTTTTTGATTGTTGGAATTAAAATTTAAAAAATTAGGCTTTATTTCAATTGTTTCGTGACTTGTGAACTATAAATAAATAAAATTTTGCTTTATTAAATAATGACTTTTGTTAAATTGCACCGTACTTTTTTAACTATTTCCATTTTTAATGATATAAGCTCATTCCGGTGTTACACTTATCAAGAGCTTTCATTTGAGTACCCACATGCATTTTGATATATTTTTCATATGTACATATATATATAATATATATAAATATATGAAAAATTGATGTGGGTACTCAAATGAAAGGTCTTGATAATTGTAACATCGGAATGAGCTTATATCTTTAAAAATGTCAATAGTTCTCAAAATATAAGGTCGTTTCTTGATTATGGTAATACACTGTACTTTCTTAACTATTGACATTTTTAAATATATAAGCTCATCCTGATGTTACACTGATCAAGAGCTTTCATTTGAATACCCACATGTATTTTCATATATTTCTCATATATACACATATATAATAAATATAAATACATTAAAAATTGATGTGGGTACTTAAATGAAAGGTCTTGATGAGTGTAACATCGGGATGAGCTTATATCTTTAAAAATGTCAATAGATCACGAGATACAAGGTCATTTCTTAATTATGTTTCTCGAGATAGAGCATTTTTGAATGCAGCCTAAATACTTATCTTCATGAATTGACTATATATAAATACACTGGCCACAAAATTTTACTTATTCTCTTAATAATATATATCATATTTAGTTTAAATATTCAAATAAAAAATTCAAAAATTTAGTTTTTGAATTACTTGATAAACTAAAAATTCTCAAAATTAAATTTATATCCAATTTTTGGTACAAAGAGTTAAGAAAAATAATTCCAAGTTCAAATATTGATATCCAAATCTAATAACTTTTTATTTTTAATTTTGATGGATATTTTTTTTCCATATTACTGAAAAAATTTATATTTTTTTCTACAATTACAAAATCAATTTTTAACAACCGTTATTAGATAAGCAAAACAAGAACAATCCAAAAATTAGAACTCCAGTAAAGAATTTTAGATGTTTAACCGAACGATAGAAAAAAGGCTTAGAATATAAACACATATTAAATTATATCTATACCTATCTCAAACTTGACATTAGTTTGTATACATTTATGTATTTATCCATAATATGTAAGTAATATACAATGGTTCTCACGGGCCATGAATAAATATTGAACTTGCTCGATACGAATCATTGCCGTGTCAGTATTCGGTACACAGATAACTATCAGTACATCTATATCTGTATGTATAATAGACGCGCCCTCATTTTCCCGAGTCCCGAGAGCCATAATAGACATATATAACGAAACAGTACACATAATCCATATAACACGTTTGAGAAACGCCTACTTTGATTTTCCCTCAGCCTCAGCACTTAAATAAAACTTCATTTTTGCTCTACGGCGGAGCGATAAAGGGTAGAAGGAGGCGAGATCACAGTCACGATTCAGATCAAAAATCGTCATAGCTGCCTGGGGAATGTCGAATGTTCATGGCGGTCTTGATAGCGATATCGCTTTGTACTCTCGTTCTTCGGCAGTTAGTCTCAGTCTTAGTCTGCATTGCACAAAACTAGGGAGGACGGGGGAGAGGGTGCTGCTCTGATCGCCCGGATCTCAAGATATTGCCTCCGGGGCTCATCCCGTCAGCTATCACCTCCCGTTAGGCACCAGGGACATTTTTCCTCGATTTCCCCTAGGCCCGATGACCTCTCAATCCCAGAACAGCTCTGCTATTTAAGAGAAAACTCTCGGCCTCCTCTCTGCCCCCGGCCTCGTCTGGGACGACGTCAGGACGAGAACGAGGATCAGCGGTACACTTTTGCCACCAAAGTTTCCTCTTATCTGGTCTTTAGAAAGAGGAAAGGGGTCAGCGACACTGAAAAAAAGATGAGTCACGCGAGAACTTGTGTTATTTGTCTTTCTTTTTCTTTTTCTCCTGATGGTCTTTTAGGAGAAAAAATAAAATAAATATTAAGGTAGAGCCAGAGGAAGGTGAGTTTAAAGTAACAGTCGTGTGTTTGTCCAATTTATTATTCTTATCAACGTTCCCAAGCAATAAGTGCTAAATGGAAATTAAAACACGCCATAAAAATAATAGTGTATAAGATAAATTTAATTAAATTACCAAGATAATTGTTGTTATTTGTGAATAACTTAATTTTTGATAACTTAGTTTCATAGTTTGAAAGACTTTGACCCATAAAAATAATATTTAGAATTTTTTTTAATAATTTTATATTTTTTTTCTTAAATTTCTTAAAAAATAAAATAATAAAAAAAATTAAAATATCAATTTTTTTCAATAAAAAATTTTTTTTTAAAACACTCAAGACCTCGGACGGTTTTCAACATTGAATTTAAAAATTATCGATATTTATGACTTTATTTTCCCGTTTGGTAATCGACGAAACAAAAATAAATCCAACAAACAGTAGTTTATTTATTTAATGAGTTTATTCGATACTCAGCCTTGAATTTATAATTTAAACTACCGAATTTTCAAATTTACTATTCCCGGAATTAAACTAGCCAATAGAAATATATCGGCATATGAAATTTAATGGTGATGACCAAGCGGTTTAAAAAAAATAAAAAAATTAAGATAATTCTCTTAAATTTAAGACGGAAACTTCGGGCACTGTATATAAATGTATAAAAGTAATATATATGACATGATACTTTTTTTATTGAAATTCGTGGTATAAAACGGGATTAACATAATCCCTTTAAGAAATGAATGATATTTATTTAAAACTATTCAATTGAATCATTTGAATAAAATTTATTGTAAACAGTGATGGTGATGATGATCATTTTAAATAAATATATATATATATATATCTATTTATATATATATAATGTAATTTTATTTAAATTATTCATTTTGAAAGTGGTGTCATCAATTCTAATGGCGATCGGTTTAAAAGAGCCGCTGGTTAGTTTCAAGTTAGGACACGGACTTAACAGCGTAGATTAATGATAAAATAAAAATATAAAAATATAAATCAGCGGTGATTATTTTTTTGTCTCTCTATTATAATATTGGTCAATAACTTTTCGTTTTAAATTCTTGTCTTGTAACACTGACACTTAAATTAAACATCCAAGATATTATTCAGTTCTTTTTTAAATTTTTCGCCACCAAATTTAATCTTTTTTTTCTTTGAAAAAAATCAATACAATTATTTCTTTATAAAATTTATTAATACTAGCAACCTTGCTGTCACAATGTGACTGCTGTGACTTGTGAACTATAAATAAATAAAATTTTGCTTTATTAAATAATGACTGTTAAATTGCACTGTACTTTTTTTAACTATTGACGTTTTTGATGATATAAGCTCATCCTGATATTACACTCATCAAGAGCTTTCATTTGAGTACCCACGTGCATTTTGATATATTTTTCATATATACATATATATATTATATATAAATATATATATATATATATATATATATATATATATATATACATATATATATTATATATAAATATATGAAAAATTGATGTGGGTACTCAAATGAAAGGTCTCGATGGGTGTAATGTCGGGGTGAGCTTATATCTTTAAAAATGTCAATAGTTCTCAAGATACAAGGTCGTTTCTTTATTATATTAAATTGCACTGTACTTTCTTAACTATTGATAATTTTAAAGATATAAGCTCATTCCGATGTTACACTCATCAAGAGCTTTCATTTGAGTACCCAAATGCATCTTCATATATTTATATATATATATATATATATATATATATATATATATATATATATATATATATATATATAATATATAAATATATGAAAAATTGATGTGGGTACTCAAACGAAAGGTCTTGATGAGTGTAACATCGAGATGAGCTTATATCTTTAAAAATGTCAATAGCTTACGAGATACAAGGTAATTTCTTAATTATGTATAGAGATAGAGAATTTTCGAATGCAGCCTAAATACTCATCATAAATTGACTATTGGTGAGAATGATATAAAACCTTGAAAAGGCACAAATTTAGGCTAAGACCTTTTCAATATTCTCTTAATAATGTAGAAAAAATCCAAAATTTAAAAAAATTTATAATGACCTAGCCTAGGAATCGAACCCGGCTCTCTAAAATTCATTAAAAAATCCGTCTTAGAAATTTTAAAAGCAATAACATTGAATAAAAAATAACTGATGATATGTTTGAGCCAAAAAAGCCTATAAAAAGCCGGCAGATGATTATTATGAGAATATCTTTAAAGATCGAGGAGAGAAATAACACCTAGTGTCTTTGTAGCCGGCGGTCCGAGGTCTCACGGCGGCCAAGCGCCATCCATAAATTTTTGAGCACTGTACAGTGTATATACTGTGAACTGCGATTCCACTCTCGGTCAGCGGCCAGCGGCCACCCGCACTCTCGAATACAAATCTACCAAGCTTGTATTGGTACACATACTATTATGTGCTCTGGACTTAACTCCTTGGTCCTTGGTCCTTGGTCCTTAGCATCCAGATCGAAGCTCTGGTTCTCGATCTGTACTTGATCTTGCTTGGGATGTCGGTGATGGACCTCGTATGCATACACGAGAAAGACACGCGCCCAGTCTGGAGTCTGGACCTCAGCCCACGCTCGGATCCTTGGATGTAGGCATATATTTATATATTTATATATATACACCGGCTCTCAACCCCTTTACACTTACACTCCGGACTCATACCAGGGTTTTTTTTTCACGGTGTTTTTATTCGCACGACCGGAGCCCGGTATCAACAGCGATTAATGTTTATAAGGAGCGAGAGGATCGCTGGATAGTATGTACCAGAGGTATCCTGGGATCGAAATGGGATCGTTATATACCACGGGGGCCGTCGCCGCCCATCGGGACGACCTGGACAAGGAGAGCCGATCGGGATCCTCCAGACTCGGTGAATAAGCAAAGGCACTATAAAGAAAAGATGAGGATAAAAAGTTGAATAATAAAATAAAAGTGAGCAGTCTGCATGGGAAAGACACCTACGCCCGATACTCTTTGTGAGGATGAGAGTACCGCGAGCGTCAGCCTCATGGACCTTTTTTTCGATTTAATGTACCAGTCTGAAGAAAATGGATCGCTCTATACGTGATAGATGGCTTGATTTTTCAAAACAAACTCGGATTTTTTATCAATAGTCTTTCAGTAGCACTGATAGAAGGATTTTTGTTTATAGTTAAAAATATTTGTTAATATTTAACAAATCATTTGTTAGAGATCACTTTTTAGTCCTGAACAAATATTTTTTAGTATTTAAAAAGATTTATTAATATTTAATAAATTAATATCAGATTTATTAAATACAAATGAATAATTTTAAATACTAAGAAATATTTGTTTCATACTAAAAAGTGGTCTCTAATAAATGATTTGTTAACTATTAACAAATATTTTTAAATACAAATAAATCCTTCTATCAGTGTGCCCAATTTTAAAACACAGTAACTGCAAAAATTTTGTATCTGGTTTTTTTTTAATATTGCTGCATTTCTTATAACTTTTAGACCTTAATTTCAAGTATTTTTTCTTCAAAATATTGATATTCAAGTATTTTCTATTCATAAATCGAATTTTTTATCAATTTGGAGCAAACTTTTTTTTAATAAGAAAAATCTTAAAATGGTCAGTTACTGTGTTTTGAAATTAGGCAGCCGCTTTGTATTTGATTATTTAGTCACATAAATTTACTGAAAGCTTGTAACTAAAATTTTGGCCTAGATATCGAAGATACGAAAAACTTATAATTTAAAAATTTTTATAATTTAATAATTTAAATTATAAAAAAAAATCCTTATCAATTTTTACTCTTTTAGCCATATTTTGAATTCAAAAGTAAAAAGAAAAATTTTGGAGTTAAAAATTGTATTTAATTGTTTGAAATTAAAATTTTGGACAGAATATTGAAGATACAAAAAAATTATTTTTTGTAAGAAATTAAATTCTTGGTAAAAAAAAGTCCTTATCATTTTTATCGTACTTCTTATCCTTTGGCCGTAGTTTAAATTCAAAGAGAAAATTCCAAAAATTGACAAATAATTATAAATTATCTACTCTGAAACGGAATTTTATCTCTGAAATTATACCAAGTGGATCGTGTAAAGTCTCAACACCGAAAATATGTTAGATAACGAGGTAAAACAGAGGTAAAAAAGCTAAATTAATAGCTCATACATCGGAGACTACTAATATAATACCGATAGTAAGATATTTTTGAGCGTGGGAATAAACACCCAAGAGTTGAGAGACTCGCTGAAAAATGACGAGTGATTCGATATCGTGGGTACACTTCCTGTGTTAGAGACGCCGCGGTATCGGCATCGCGGATAGGAGAGGAGAGAAGAGAGGAGAGTAAGTCCCGGGCTCTCGGGAAACATTGTAGTCATCATGTGAATCACATTAGTCTTGGCCTCGAAGACGTCAATGATCTCTCACTCTCCGGTCCTCTCTTTCTCTGTTTAATTCTTTGTGATGATGGGCGTCTCATCGCGGCGAATAGACGGAGATAGCGCGGAACGAGCCGATTTCAGGGTTGATCGCTCGCGCAAATAAAATAAGACGAAATTAAGCCCGCCAGTGAGCCAACTTCGGCTACCTACAGCCTCGTATCGCCTCCACTGGCTGCCAGCATTATAAATTATTATCATTATCATTATCATTATTATTGTTATTGTTATTATGAATATATAGACATCTCCGGTCGTCAATTCCCATGACCGAAAGACCGTCCACCCGATACCAATAAGACAAGTTACTTTGTCGCACACAACCTGTCCAATCAGCTACGGGTTTTATGCTCGACTTTTTGCTTTCATTAATCCACCATTATATTATTAATATATTTATATATAATACAAACATTTAATATTTAACAGTACACTCCTTTCTATTTTTATTTTTATTTATTCGCGTGGGCTGGACGCTGGATCCTCACGCGAGACGCCGTCGTTTACGTATTTGGACACAGCCTCACTTTGAATTTATTATAATGACTCCTAAATATTGTATTTCAGGGACCTAAAAGGCGTGTCCTTGGGTCATTAGCGAATCCAATGACTTCATTGCAATTTAGTTTGCAGATGAGCCGAAATTTACAAAAAAAAATCTACTCATTTATCTTAATTAAAAACTACCAAATAATATTACTGATTAATTGAATAAATTTATAAATATTCATTAAATAGAATTTTTAAGATGTGAAAGATTTATTTTTTAACAGTTTAATTTTGTCTAAATGTTTAATTAAGAATTTGAAAAAAATGCATCAAATAATTGCCTTAATAAGTCACTTTTTAATCATAGTCAAAATCAATTTGTTTCTAAAAACCAGATTTCCACTAAACTGAAGAATTTCCAGTCTCTCAGCGATACATCTCGCTTGAAAGAGGGGCGTGAGGCGCGAGACAGGCGCGTGGCTCCCACGGGTCCAATGGGCCCCTTTGTAGCCATCCTCTCTCCTCGTTCATCTCCTCATTCTCAACGTCTCTCTCTGTCTTGATCTCCGCTGAAGTCGTTGCCGTTCTACTGCAGTGCAAAGTGCAGACTCGCGAGCAGGTTTAGCTTGACTCCGAGCAGTTAAGCCCCTTCCTCACCCTCACCTAATAACCCTCAGCTCCTCAGCTCCAGCGTACCCAAAGTATCCGCTAATATAAAGTTAGGAATGTGTTCGCTCACTAAGGACCATCTCGGCATCGATAGGCGTGCGAAACAAATTGCCAAATTGGAGCAGGCCTCCGAAGGGAAATAATAATCACCGAGGCTTAATCTTATTCGCAAAACTAATTACTTTATCCTTACCTCTTTCTTACATTCTTATACATAACACGAAAGTGAGCAGCTTAATGGTTCGCTTCGGTTATAGAAGACCCGTTTCTCATCAGCATCAACATCAACATTAAATCAAGGTATCATGTGAAAAAATTTTCTGATAGGTGCATATAGAATTTTTTACATACTCTGATATATTTTTATATGGCCTAATGTGACTTAATATGCCCATATTAGGCTTTAAATAGTGTAATTTGTCGATATATAATTTTTTGATCAAAACTAGTATCAAAAATCTCCGACAGGCGGCGCATGATCGCCAAATTTTCTCGCTGTAAGAGAATTAAATTTAAAGTATAAAGCTCTAAACTAAAAGTCATCTTTAATTATTATTTAAGAGCTTTTTATCAATGGATTTTAATTAATTTGGTCAATATAATAAAATTTGTCTTTATTCTTATGCATAGCCTAATATGACCAGGTCAATCTTTATAAGTAAATTTTCTGAATATCAAATCTCGAAACAAGATGGAAATCCGAGAATTCATCAAAAGAAATAATAAGGCATAAACTTGTCTTCATTTTTTCCATTAGTCTTCATCCTTCCGTCTGGTCTATGCAATGCAGAGCCGTTCCCACCTGAGGGTGAGGGTGAGGGCTGTCTAATAACCTTTCGTCGCAAGCCGGCAAATTCCCTCGATTTCGCCAGAAAAATTATTGCCCCGCAAATGAAATCCCAGAGCCGGCTCCTATACCGCTCGGCGCATATATACATTATACATAGCTCCTCTTTTTCTGCTAATCTTCGGGTTTCTCTCGCTCTCACAGTTCTTATGGCAGTCCTGGTTATTTCTTCGGTTATTTCTCCTCTGGTTGTTCCTCTGGTTGCGGACTTTTCGGTTCTCTCGCCCTGAAATAGCGGCAGAGCGTGCTGATATACGAGTGTCCGTCGACTGGAAACGGATTCTTACGGTCTACCTCCCTTCTGGTGTAGCACACCACCACACAGCAACTATAACTATAACTATAACTATAACTATAACTACACACAGTCATATCACTTCCCACCTCTTTCTTCTTTCTTCTTTCTTCTGCCGTCGGTTCAGTTCTTATTTGAGCCCATAAATATCGATATCCAGTTTTCTTCTCGCCTCTCTGCTCTTACTCTAGATCTGGATCTGGATGTGTGGATCCCTCGGCACAATTCCTGGATTGGATATGAGCATGAGCTTTTCAACTCTTTTCCTCAAGAATCTCAAAAGGAACAAACCAAGTGGATTTTTATCGTAGGTTTTTTTCGCGACTAGTTTTAAGAGCACACCTTGTATATTGGCCGGTTTCTTTTCACCGGATGGATGAGTTGCAGTAACTCGTACTGCTCCGGCAAAAACAGATAACTTGCTGTTGAACTGTTGAAGGGTCGGGTCGGAGTTTACCTCCCCCAGGTCCCTTTCAGCATCAACTATTCGAGGAGCAACCTAAAGATAAAGAGAGAGAGAGAGGAGGAATAAGCGAACCTCACCTCGACAACTCTATGGTATTATGTAAAGTGCTGTTGAACTGAATAGCAGATCAACTTCTAGGAGACGCCTGCTCATGTACCACTTACACCACTTCACATAAATATGCATCCACATAAACATTACAAGTGGAGATCCAAGTGCTGGAGAGGAATGCAATCAATATTACTTAACAAACTAAAAGTATAGTTGGTACTCCTGCAGGACTCGCTAATAATTACTGTCGAGTGACTAACTTTTTGTCTGACGTCGTCTTTAATGAAATATTGCTACTTTTCATGACTTTATAGTTTAATTTTGTGACTCTGATGACTTTCTTCAGTTGATTTATAAATTAGAACTTTATTCAAGCCAATAACAATTTATTTAAAATTAACATTTTTCATTTTCTCACAAATATCCTTCGGCCAGGTCTTACTACCCTTTCATTTAAACCCTCAAGTACTCATCTTGATTCTACATTTGCATTACTAAAAAAAAACTGCAAACAATTCCGCAGCAACAATAACATTTCCAATATTGTTAACACCTGAATAGCACGTTGCATGGTAATGCGAATCTTAAACCGTCCAGCATATCGGCGTAGATATATATTTAGCCTCGAACATACTCCCCACGGCTTACAAAGAAGTACTTTAAGCATTCAACGGGTATAGGTATGTCTATACCTCACAAGAGTGCGAGTATACATCCTGACCTCTGAACTCGTTGAGCGTAGGTACATTCCTCTTCCCTCTTGGAAAATGATTCTCATTGAGATATCGATAATTGCACCCCGGAGACTATTCTCGCTTCTTATTCTTATTCAGACCTTTGGGATCCGTAAAAAGTTAGAGCCTCCAGCCAGGATTCTCCTCTCTATTCTCGAGTTCCATTGCACGGATTAACGTCCCAGGATAACCGGAAACGAATGTATCGACTGATACACACATACATACATTCATACATTCATCCATATATATGGCATATGCAGAGAACCGTGATACTGAGAAATACCCTATAAAGAATAATAAAACAGAAGAATTAAACCCGTTGTTGGCTGCATGTGGTACTCAACAAACCGTGAATAAAATTCAACAGTAATATGCTCGATACAATAGCGTCGATATATCTATAATTCACAGGTGTTGGATATGTGTTACATGTTATGTGCTATTATTACGTTTATCATTACTGCTATTATTATAATTCCTCACTTTTATATTTATATTTATTTTTATTTAATACACAAAGGTGGTGGAAGGTTGATAGACCATCATTTTCTTTCAATAAAAATCTATTTATGGACACGAGCTGTTATTGCATCTGTACTGGATGTTTACTGCCGGTGCCTTCATATGTTATGTACCGTATAGAACCCAGAGCCAGTAGAGGTTTGAATAAAAAAGCTAAAAGCACCTGTTTCTTCACGGCAATTTTCCTTTTCCGTCATCCGTGACCGATAATGGGTTTCACAGTCGAGTAGAGAAACCGTCTGACCATTTTTGAGAGTGAATCCAATCCCTCATATCCAATCCGATCCCTTTCTCTTCTGGATGATGGTGCGCCTTGCCAAAGGCCAATCTCGAGATTCTTCTGGGTGAGCAATCGCCACTACTCACTGCTCCTGCTGCCATCAAACCATCATCATCATCATCATCATCTTGATCTCGATCGGTCTTTATCCACCACCACCACCAGAATAGAAGCCCAAGCAACTGGAGAAGTATCCTAATAAGAGAAAGACGTCAGTCTGATGGAACAAAGAGCTCCGAGGGCAACCGACCGTGAAGATCTGCTCACTTGGCTTCATATATATATATATATTATATATGTGTATGTTAAGTGTCAGTTGCTCCTGCTCCTGCTCTTGCTCCTGTTCCAGATATCCCAGTTTTCCTACGGGAGCACTAGAGCGATCTCAACGCTACCACTTATCCAGAGTCACATCACACATGTGTAAGCTCGATCTCGTGGCAGGTAGTTTTGGCTGGAGTTAAGTTCAAGCGACGACGCGTGCTGTGGAATTATTAAAGCCCCGAGGTACTTAAATGTATATGGGTGTGGATATGTGGATACATAGATATGTATAGGTGCTCCCAGTTTCATGGAGGAAGTCGGGGAGAGACTTTGGGGATGGATAAGGGGTGCCAAACCGCAAAGTCGTTTGCTAGCCAACTTTCCAGGAGACTCTGTCGGATACAAGGATAAGTGTGGTTTAGTATTAGTTGATTACTTTACTTACCTACAGTTTATGGATCGAGGTAAAAAGGAATTTTATTTTGCTTGGTATGTAAGAGAGGATAATTTTTTACGTTTGTAATTAAGAATGATTATCATTACTCTATTAGATAGCAGCAGGGATTCTTCAAAAATGAGTTATTTGACCTTTGAAATCAAATTATATGCTATTATTCAGGAAAATTTTAGTAAAAAAATTATTTTTGAAAGTTTTAGAGATCCAAAAAGAAAGTTTGACAGATTTTAGAACGATTTCTTAAGAAGATATTATTATAAGACACTTTAATGGGGTCAAAAGTGAAGAGAGAAGAGTACTCCCATGAGAACCAGGGTCTTCTGAATAAAAGGACACATCTTTGTCCATATTGGAAGAAAATAGGGAGCAGTAAGTAGGGAGCACTAGGGTGCAGAGCATCATGAGAAAAGTAGCTTGAACATCTGGGAGATCGGCAGCCCACTGTGTAGTTGTAATACTGCGGGTCTTCAAAGGAGCAATTTCGTAATTACGAGTGAAACGGTCTCAACACGCCGGCGGTCCCAAAACGATATACACCGGTACGAAGTCTACTGGTTCTTTTTGCCGGTGTTGGGTCTTCACCACTGAGGATAAACCCCCGAGGAGGTTGAGGTAATATGTACAAAAACTAAAATGCCCAGACTATCATCGGACGCACTGAGATGACCGGGTGAGCGACTGGGAGGAAGATAAAAAAAGATTGTGTTTCCTCTTCTCTCAGTCCCTTTATTTGCCTCTGCTTTTCTGCTTACTACTACTATACTCGACGGAGGTTTTATTTTTTTCTGGCCAAGATCGCGGCTTAATAAACTAATGCAACCACACCACGTTCCTGACGAGTGAGCGCAATACTTGCTGCTTATTTGATCTCGGTATAAATATAAATATTATAGGTAGGTATGATAGCTAACATATATTTTCATACAGTAACGTTACATCCATATTTTTAAAAAAATTATTATTTGTTCATTCCTTGAAAAAATATTTTTTTTTATTTCATTAACATAAAAAAATTTTTTTCCAAACTTTGGAATTTTGTAACTTATTAAAAGATTTAATTTTTATCTTAAAAAATTTTTGGGGGAGTCAAACTATTAAATAATGACTTTAAATATTTTTTTGAGTATTTTATTACTCAATTAAATAATTCCAAAATTAAAAAAAAATTTTTTTCACAATCTAAATCTATTAATAACGTCTTAATAGTCCTAAATAACAATTTGGATCGTATTTTGCAAGAATTAGTTTTAAAGTACATAAAAAAAATAACAGTTTTCTTACTTTAATTGTGTTTTTTTTTCTAAATCTTTAATTTTATTGCCAATTTCAACTCCAAACATGTTTTTCATAATTTTCAATCTATTCAAAGAATAACTAGACTTATTTTTTGAGACATTCTATAATTTTTTCTTTCTTGTGAGCTTTTATCTCATGAGTGGAAAAGTGGATTTGTCAGCGAGGTGTCGAGTGTCGGTATAAGCAAATATTAAGCCAATCAAATTAGAGTAGAGTGTATTGTATAGAACGTAGAATGTTAAGTATGTGTTCTTCTAAAGTATCTGTTGATCAAAATCGACTACTTACTCGATATACATAGATATACAATAGATAGGGTGTCCTGACGCTTTGTGATACCTTACTCTCTATTTGCTAATGGGTGAGTCTGAGTGGAGCTAGATGAGACTAGACGTCGATGTTATAACACTAGTGAGGAGTATCTCGTGTGTAGTATGTAGTATATCGTATAGTATGGACTACTATTTGAAGAGCCGAGAAAAGCAGAGATATCGAGTGTCTCAAACAGCCCGAGGCTGATCGTCTCGCGTTTACTCTCTCACCAGATTAATCCATCTCCCGTGGATACCGTAATGGCCGTCTGAGAGCAGAGATCAGAGAGTAGCTGTATAGAGTGTATATAAAGATGCGCCGATTATTTCGCGGGGATCGCTCCGTCATCGCGGAAGGCGGCTCCTCTGATCTCCCGGCGATTGGCAACCGAGGGTAGGAGTAGTCACCGTAATCATCTCGATCTATGGTATAGACTACGACCCCGTCAAGGTCGCTCTTACTCTTGCTAACTCGCTTTTATCCTGTCTAGATAAAGAGGGTTATGGGTTTTGGCTAAAGATCTTATTTTTGTAAATTATTTGGCTATTAAAAGCTGATGGGAGCAAGTTGTGTCCAAATGTTGATCGTGATTTAGTTGAGAAAATTTTTTACTGTGTGAATTTTTAAAATTTTAATTAATTCAAGTATAAGAAAAACGTAAATAATTATTTTTAAAGATTAATTTAAAGACACAATTAAATATCAGATGAAAAATTTTGAAAAATATATTTTCAATCCTCTAAAATCCACAATTTTTATTAATATTAGATTCATCAAAAAAAAATTTTTTTAATGTTAAAAATTTAATAAAAAATTTTCAACAGTACATTTGAAACAAATTTAGTTTTAAAATCAATATAAAAATAATAACCAATAAAAAATTTCCACGACAATCGTAACACCTCCCCACTAGTAAAAAGTGCCGTCTCTCAGACAATAAATTCCATCTCCTTTACCTCACTCTACCTTCAATTATCCACGCTACAACATCATTATCTCCAGATATTAATTTATATTTATTCATTCCTTTCAAACCTCCATTTTTTCTTGTCTTTGAGTCTCGCAAGAGCTCTTCCATCCAATACCTTCAGCAAGATTGCAAAAAATCTAGCAAAATCTCCGAACATTTGATAAATGTACTTTCGAAAGATAGAAATGACGTCTACTTTTCATCGAATGCATCTACCATTATTCATCATCATATCATATATATATATATATATATATATATATATATATATATATATATATATATATATATATATATATATATATATTTCTGGTCGTTTTTGCTCCACCAGATTTCCAGCATTTGATATTTCTTCATCGAAACCACCCACGATTCTTCTCCCGAAAGACCTAAATAATTTCTCTCCCAAGTTTCAATTTTAATTTTAATTTCCATACGTAGTAAAAAATGGCGGTCGTTCAAAGTGTAATTAAAAAATGTTCATACAGACAGGCATAAAGTATAAAAAATAAAGAGAGTCTAGTTGATGAGCAAAGTATAAATATAAACATAAATGTGCTCGTAAAATATAACCAGAATGAGTGAGAAAATTGGAAGGAAGACTAATTATGTGATTTACGAGCAGCCAGCCGCATCTATCCTTCTACGTTGGTTACGTCCGTCGTGGACTCTGTGCTACTCTCTTACAGTAGTCCATTCTACATCATATATTTATCCATACATGCAAACGCAATAAAAGAAAATAACTCTCCAGTGATGTTAAATCCCGTGAGTAGTCTGGTATGATCATCACTCAGGAGCAGGAGGGAGAAGGACTACTAGAGGAAGTAGGCACTTGTGACCGGTGAAAATACAACAACTCTGATTATTATTATTCGTACTTGCAACGGTGGATGCACCTGCATTTATAAAAGTACTCAGTAGTGAGTTTGTTCGTACACCTTTAGCTTTAGCTTTAGCTTCAGCTTCAGCGTCGGCTTTAACTTTAGCTTCAGTTTTCCACATATAATACATATTGGAGCACGAGCACGGATAGACAGATAGATAGTCCCACTACTCGCTCCTACTGATGACCAACTGGACTTACCAGGTTTACCTCGAGGCACTGGGTAATTGCGTTTATTAAAACTTTACGCGTTCTAGTTTCGTTGAAACATTATCGTGGAAAATAATAATAGCATCTGAAGTTCCGTCTGTCTGGTTCATGCATTATAATAAATATATGTATGTGCATGGAGAAAACACATTAGAGTTTGAATTTTAGACACACGTTATAATTAACTGGTGAGAGTTTACTGGGAATACCCGTCAAAACGCTTATAAGAGGGTTCGAGTGTGCGCGTCTCCACCGTCATATCACCCAGACAGTTTCGTGTGTTAAGCTCCTCTCCAAGCCAGAGCAAGAGTAAGAGTGGCTAAGCTTAAAGCGCAGACTAATGAACCACTGCCAGGAATAACTGAGAGCGAGGGAGAAAGACCCCGAGACTTTGTAAGCCAACGAAAATCCCACGTTTACATATGGAATTATCGTGCATCTCTCCTGGATTACCAACTTCATTTCATCCAACCTGGATTATATTAGAGAAGAAGACACTCTGCTCAAACGAAATGGTTTCAAAGACACTATATGGGTTAATTTATCATTATCATTATTAATTTTATTTTTCACTTTGTTTTGTTTGTGTTTGTACATATTTGTATGATATTGCTTAAAATTGAATGGAAGCTGACCCAGGTGATTCAAGTGCTATTCAGTGGGAAGTCCAAAAGGCCAAGTGGTACGGACATTAAGGCTCTTCATAAATTTGAATTTTGTAAATTAATTACGAGCGGTGGTTTGTTTTGGTGAGTTTTATTCATGGGCTTTCATCACGAGTCATTATGCGCATTTCGCATGCTGAATTAACATCGAGGGTTGGAATATTTAATGGAATAGCGCGTAAATTCAAAAAAAAAGCGGTTCGCTATTTGAAATTGAAGTGGATCTGTTAAAGCTTGATTTTTGCAATTTATTCTGCACAGAAAAAACAGTCATCATAATTAAAAACACAAACTGTTTAAAAACTATCGAAAAGACGTTTTTTTTTTTTTTTTTTCAGATTTTGCACGGCTCCTGATGCGAAGCATCAGAGAGTGCTTTACAATCGAAAAATTTTTTTCGCCTCACTTCGGCACCTGTTTTTATTATTTTAGTCTTGTTAGTTCACGAAATCAAGATATGTTGCATGTTATCGTCAAGATAATTTAAAGGAGATTAATTTGACATTTTTCAAAAATTGATTTAGTGCAATAGAAACGGAAAAAAACATTAAAATAGGTCAAAAAATTTTCCTGTCCGTCATGTATGAAACTCCGGAAACACTGTAACTTGCGAAAAAATACATTAATTGGGTTAATTTTTTTTTTTTTTAATTCTTTGAAAGAATTGTAGGTCATCGAATGCGAATGGCTAGGTAATTCAGTGTCGTTTATAAACAATTAATAAAATAAAACAAAAATCAGAAGACTGTATCTCTATATATGTTGTGTACAATCATCCCACTAGAGGCGTGTACGCATTATCGTGCTATTTTAGTTGTTTTTTTCACCTTTTTTATTTTATTAATATTTCATAATAGAATGAACATTATGAGTCGTGCACTTTTGGATTTTCCAAATTTTTTTTTTTTCTTGAATGTACAATATATACTGTAGCCCCGTAATGTGTTCTTAAAGTTCGTCGACACATCAGACAATTGAAGAGGGAGAATTCAAAAACTTGCGGTGATTCTTGAGGTGAAAGACTGCTTGTTTTCGTCTGCAAACTTTCAAAGTTTAAATCACTTTTGTTGAAGGAAAACTTGATGATTTTGCAGACAAATTTTCAGCTTGTGCTTTTTATCTAATTTCGATTTGCAAACAGTTTTGTTCGTCAGCATTGCAGACGTTCTGAAGCGTAACAAAAACTAAAGAAACTATTGTGTTAATTTTTATAGAATAGAGTCAAAGATTAACTTTTTCAATGACGTCTAAACCGCGACATTCCGCGTAAACTTGACTGGAATCCGATGAAGGTTGACTTGCAAGCCCCGAGTACCAAAATAGCCGAGAGCCACGTGCCCGTGATATATATCAACCCGGTGATTGCAGATCCATCCGTGTACAAACATTTTACAGCAGACTTTTATTTTCTCACAAGTGAAACTCGTAAAGGAAAAGCGAACTACTTGACTTTTGAATTTGAATAATCGTCTCGCCGGTCTAGCAAGTCATGAATGACGCGTGATCAAGATGCAAACCCGGTTACGTTTATTTGCAAACATTCTCACACTTCTACAAAAGCTCTCGGTTTAATTTTCAGACATCATTGAGACGAACAACAATAAACGTACTTGTGATTGCATTCGCAATGTCGAAAGCGAGGGCTTTGTGTTTACGTCTCCGCGAAAGTAGACCACGGGAATCGCGATTAAAAGAAATAATAAAAATGCATATATACACAGACCGTTTACTTCAGCGTCCTTTTTTCGCGTTCGCCACCAAAGAAGAGTGTACCGTGCACCGTGCTACGAATACATACATTAACATCAGCATTAAGCATTTACATTTTACATGTAGAGCGAAAACACGCTCACACACAAAGCTGAGTCTTTCTCTCTATTCGTTATTCTTTCCTCCTTTTGGATGAAAAAAGCTCGCCATTCACCACCGCTGCATATCGTATTTTGATCTACGTCCGCCTGGAGGCCCCAAAAAACGTTTGCATCAGTCACATTGTGCAAAGTGAATTCCATGCATCAGTGTGTTCAACATACCAGAGAGCATACTGTGTATGAGGCTGGAGCTCCCAAAGGGCGCGGGGTCAGGTGATGAAAAGGAACCTAAATTAAAGTTGGTAAAACGGTGCCCTACCTGGTGATGCTTTTGATTTTAAAACACCGGTTCTCAAATGTATTCATTACTCCTGTATGATGTTTTATGGGTAATTTAGTGCTGCTGATGTTTTATTATTTTTTTATATTCATCCTACCGGTGTACTTGATACATATTATTTTACGGTTCGTAGCTTTAAATGACATTAATTTAGTACTTGTATTAATTAATATTAATACATTTTTTTAAACGAATATTTGATTAATAATTTATTTTTGATCCCAAAATTTAGATCAAAAATTGATTTTTGCATTTATATTTCCAAAATTTGAATCACCAATTGTTTATTTCAATACTTGCGTTCAAAAATGACAATTTTTACCTCCAACTTTTGAATCAAAAATCTATTTTATAGGCTTTTTATCCCAAAATTAGAATCAAAAATTGATTTATTCCAATATTTAAATTAAAAATTGCTTTTTGCATTTATATTTGCAAAATTTGAATCACCAATTGTTTATTTCAAAACTTGCTTTCAAAAATGACAATTTTTACTTCCAATATTTGAATCAAAAATCTATTTTATAGACTTTTTATCCCAACATTAAAATCAGATTGATTTGTCAATTTTTACCTGTAATATTTAGATCAAAAATTTATTTCCTAATTTTTCATTAAAATCCCTTCATTGAGATCTCAAAATTTCAATCAAAAATTGATTTTTAAATTTTCTACTAAAACTTTCAAAACTAATAACCCTTGAACGTTAAAAATGAGAAACCGAGCAGACATCAATCGCGAAAACAACCCGAGAAATTTACAACTTAATCAAGAACATAGTTCACCAAAACTATCCAATAAAACAAGTTATGCATAGTTGTTTGTAAAAGTTAATCCGTTGTCGCCTCAAAAATTCATACAATCTCCCGTTTCCAATCTAGATCCTCGTACCAGTGGATAGTATCAGACTACACAGCAATGCAGGAAACTATGGACCGTTTCGAGAGCTCGGAGCGATAAATTAAGGGGAGTAGGACGCATCACGTCGAATTAACAGTCACGTTGGGGCAGTATTGCAGACTGAAATCGAGGCCTTTTCATCTGATAAACTATAAACTGCAGAGAGCAGTAGAGAGTAGTCGAAATGCACTTTCGGGTCCACTTCCACTTTCGAGCGATTATATTCCGACTAGTACAGTGATATCTGCCAGTACGCCGAAACTTGTGCTATTCCTGATGGCTCGTAAATATTTACATGTAATGCCGGGGCAATTGCATTTGCATGCCAAATTCACAGTCGATTTCGGTCCAGTTCAGGGCAATACACAATATACAATATACTCTCGAGTCTCCAGTACATATATAACTCTTTACCGAAAAGATATATATAATGGATGCGCGCATTCACATACTCACAACAGTGCGCTCGCATACGGGTGAATTAAAACAGATAATTAAATTCGCGTGATTATCATCGAATTCTAATTGAAAAAGCGTTTTGTTTTTGAACTGGCCTGCATGTAAATTATCATTATCATTAGTATAATTATAATAATTGTTGCAATTAAAATCCCGGGAGTTAGGACTTTGAATATTTATCTATTAATGCGGGCTATCTGTTCCTGTTCGGTAAATCTCCAATTATTATAATTAATTGTTTTAATGCTGGAAGGATTAAATGAGCTTGATGCCAGATGCTAAATGTGTCCTCCTGTCCATTGAGTTTTATTTAATTATTATTATAATTCCAGCAAAAGTATTAACGTGAATCCCGACACTAGCTGTGAAGATAAACTATTTACTTTTGTATAAATTGAAAATTGGTTCTGGATTTTAAGTCGCTGTAACTGTAACTGTAACTGGAGGTAGAGTTGGATTTGGGGCGGGAGGTGGGAGAACTAGAGAAGCTTTATCTATCTATCTATCTATCTATCCGATGTTTTTTTGGATTTTTTGCCCGCTCTCGACAGCGCGGAAAATGCCCGGTAGCGAGTTCGCAAATGGGTTCAACTAGGGAATAGAGGATCGGAAATAGCTTCTCTGTCTGGTAACGATCTGCTGAACTTCATCCAGTCTGAGAAAAATCACATTAATCAATTACCCGATACCATTTATTTCATTTTATCTAATGCGCGATGTGCACCGTCCTGATTTTTAATGGAGTGTGTACAACGTAAACTACATCCGGAGAAATGTAGTCAATATTACTTAACCAAGTGAAAAGGATTTCTGGTACTGCTCCGCTGGGAGTGATCGAGTTGATATTAATTGTCGGGAAAAGGGTGATATTGATGGTTTTTATTATTTTTTTCCCGGGTAATTCTATTAATGTCAGTTAAATTATTTTATACCTTATATTTTTTAATTATTTATAAATTATCAAATTTTTTAAATTCGAACAATCATATTTAATTAATAAATTTTTATCATTAAATTTATTCAGAAAAAAATATATTGAACTATTGAAGCACTTTTTATATTACTCATGCCAGGAATCGAACCCTGGACCTTTTTGTGAGGTCCAGCTTCCATCTTAATAAAAATTCATTTTTATTAAAATAGAACAATATAATTATTTTTATTATTACTAGCAAATTATAAATATATATATATATATATATATATATATATATATATATATATATATATATATATATATATATATATTAATATATCAAATATATGAAAAATTGATGTGGGTACTCAAATGAAAGGTCTCGATGAGTGTAACATCGGGGTGAGCTTATATCTTAAAAAATGTCAATAGTTTTCAAGATACAAGGTCATTTTTAATTTTGTTAAATTGCACTCTACTTTCTTAACTATTGACAATTTTAAAGATATAAGCTCATCCCGATGTTACACTCATCAAGAGCTTTCATTTGAGTAGCTACATGCATTTTGATATATTTTTCATATATACATACATATAATATATATAAATATATGAAAAATTGATGTGGGTACTCAAATGAAAGGTCGCGATGAATGTAACATCAGGATGAGCTTATATCTTTAAAAATGTCAATAGTTCACGAGATACAAGCTTATTTCTTAATTATGTTTCTCGAGATAGAGCATTTTCGAATGCAGCCTAAATACTTATCTTCATAAATTGACTATCGGTGACAATGATATAAAACCTTGAAAAGGCACAAATTCAAGTCAAGACCTTTGCAATGACACTAAATTCAACTAAAAAAACCGATTTTATCATATAATTATCCTGGACATAGAAGTTTTCTTATTCTCTTAATATTATAGATTAACATTTATCTTTTTTTCTTCTGTTTCAGGTGAGTGAAACTTTCCCAATTTCTAAACTTCTGTACTAATATGGTGAGAAATTTTTTATCATTTTTTTTTTTCTATAAAAAACGAGAATTTTTCAATTTTTTTTTAATTTCACACGATTTTTCATTTCATATATATTGACATGAATTTTCTCCTGGACATTCAAGCTATAAAATATAGTACCCCTCTCTATCAAGCAGCTCGCGACGTTACTATAAATAGCAAGAGTGAAATGATAAAGATTAATAAATAAATAAAGTTTATTCACTCCCATTAATAAAAAGAAGTAAAATATTGATGCAATGCTCGTACTCCTTAACTTGGGTTAATTTTTGCAGACTTTATCGGTCCGTCGGTAAAGAAAAGTCCGCGAGCAATGAAAAAGATCAATGAGGACTGAATGGTGTCTAGACAGTAGTTTCTCCGCTGGAAACGTTCGCCCACGTGCTCCTATCCACGCGTTTATACGACTCGCACGCGCGTCTCACCTCTTACTCTTGCTCTTTCGTATTCGGATGACTCATATCATGCATGTACAGAGTATACAGAGTATACAGAGTACTCTCCCTCTCTGTTTCTGTCCGTCGTTGGTGTATAATCCTATCTTATTATTTTCGCTGGGTACTATTAAACGTACCTACACTCCGAGGTTTAATACTTGCCTGTGTGGATGTGGAATACGTGCAGGCGATGACTCGTGATCGCGAGTCCATCCCACACTCAGTACCCGGCGCCTACTCGCGCAATTCTCCAGACCATAATCGTTTCCGCTGGGCGCAAGTAGTATAGTATAAATATATGTCGTTGTTGTCTTAGTCAACAGAGTCAACAAAGGCAAATGCTTCGGCTGATGGAGAGTAAGATCCGCGATCAAACGAGAACCGGAAGGAGCGTAGGCCTACCGGTGTTTTTAAATAACTTTTAATCATATTTTATTTTTTATATTTATTCATTCATCAATTTTAATAAAATTTTTATTGTTGAATATTAATAGAAATTTTTCTTAAAAGTCTTGAATTTTCATTGAAATTATTCAAAGAATAAATAATATTTTTAAACTATCCGAGTGGTCATATTTTACTAGAATAGAATTATAACAAAAAATTTCGACCAAATTTTCATTTAAAATTGATCAATTTTAAGAAAATGATTTAAGTATAATACTATAGCAACCTTGCAGTCACTATGTGACTGCCGTGACTTGTGAACTATAAATAAATAAATAAAATTTTGCTTTATTAAATAATGATTTTTATTGAATGGCACTGTACTTTCTTAAATATAGACGTTTTTAAAGATATAAGCTCATCCCGATGTTACACTCATCAAGAGCTTTCATTTGAGTACCCACATGCATTTTTATATATTTTTCATATATACATATATATATAACTAGCCGTTACCCGCCCGCTTCGCGTGGCGTACAATATACGTGTATTTGTATATCTATATTCACAAATATAGGTATACAAATACATAGAGTGATCATATAATGGTACATGATCATCTATTAGGGCTTTTACCTTATATAAAAATTTTTAATTTTTTTTATATTTAATGCCTTCTTATTATCCTTTAGGAATTGAATTTTATAATTTTTTAATTAACGCCCACGCAAGGATTTGTGAGGGTGGCATTTCATAAAATTAATTCTTTACAGCTCAAAAACTCCAAAAAAATCAATCTGGTCAAGTTTCAATCCTTTAGCTGCTATAGATTAAAAGGTACAATTTCTTTTAATTTTACGCCCACGCACGGACATGTGGGGGTAGAATTTAATGAAATTTATTCTTAACAGCTCAAAAACGCCAAAAAAGCATTCTGGCCATGTTTCAAAGTATTAATAGCTATAGATTGAAATTTACGAATTTTTTCTTAATTTGACGCCCACGCACGGGCACGCCAGGGGGGTGGAATGTCACAGAATTCGTTTTTAAAAAATTTCTAAATGTAATTTGAAACATTCCGACCAAGTTTTGAACTATTAAAAGCCATAATTGAAAAATATGAATTTTTTTTTCGTGAACACCCCCGCAACCCCTCTTGTGGGTGGAATTTCGTGAAATCCGTTCTTAGCTGACCTCTACTTGGCAAAAGGAATATTCCTGCCAAATTTCAAGTCTCTAGGTCTTATAGTTCCAGAGATATCGTGATGAGTGACTATCTATATCTATAGAAAGTCTCCTATATATAAATAGATATATATAAATATATGAAAAATTGATGTGGGTACTCAAATGAAAGGTCTTGATCAGTGTAATATTAGGGTGAGCTTATATCTTTAAAAATGTCAATAGTTCTCAGGATACAAGGTCGTTTCTTAATTTATGTTAAATTGCACTGTGCTTTCTTAACTATTGACTTTTTTAAAGATATAAGCTCATTCCGATGTTACACTCATCAAGAGCTTTCATTTGAGTACCCACATGCATTTTGATATATTTCTCATATATACATATATATAATATATATAAATATATGAAAAATTGATGTGGGTACTCAAATGAAAGGTCTCGATAAGTGTAACATCAGGATGAGCTTATATCTTTAAAAATGTCAATAGTTCACGAGATACAAGGTCATTTCTTAATTATGTATCTGGAGAAAGAAATTTTTCAAATGCAGCCTAAATACTTATCATATTAAATTGAATATCGGTGAGAATGATATGAAACCTTGAAAAGGCACAAATTCAAGCCAAGACCTTTGCAATGACACTAAATTTAACTAAAAATAGTTATTTTCGATACGTATGCGCAATCGTTTTGTTGAGAATGTATTTATAATCTCAGACGAGTGTCATCACTTCAAGTTTATTACCAAAATACCAACCTTTGCGGATTTGTATCGAACAAAATTTTTTGTAATAGCAACAGCGAAACTCGGATTTGAGAGGATGCAAATAAAATGTTATTCATTTATGAACTGTCACACGTAAATAAATGACAAACTAAAATATTAGTAAAATTGTTTACAAGAATCGACTTGTCGCCAAGATTTTTTTTTTTTTCGATTCATACTCTCCCTGGTGGATGATTGTAGAAATAAACGAAACTAAATATCCTATAGTACTTTTTAGCATCCATGCGGGAATGTAGAGACAGATAGAGAGAGAGATGTCACTTATCCTTACGTGTGCGTGAAAAATCGACTCAACCACAGATGACCAGATATCATTCATTTTACCCCTCCTAACTATAGCTCGAAAATCAAAGTTTCGCGGTTGGTATTACAAAAAGCTATTTTTAATTTTTTTTCCCAAAAATTCCAACACATTCTCTAAAAACAATAACTCGCATGTAACTCGTCAGAATCAACGAGAGTTTTGGATGTTTCGAAAACTACAAAATCGAATTTAGTAAAAAGTCAATTAGTTTTGGTTTTATTAAAACACGGAAACGTTGATTGACGTAATAGTAAATGGAGAAGCGAAAAAAGGGTAGTACGGGGCATTAAGCCCTTGTCAATGCTCACGTTACTGCGATATATTTAAATATATATATGTATAGATTTATAGTGTGTATCAGAGAGAGTGTTTGTTCGAGTGATCGGAACGGATTCAGAGCCACGAATTGCAAAACTGGCTCTGGCAGAACTCGCTCGACATCTGTCCGAAACAAACGGTCAAACGGGCATCGATCCGTCACCGCAGCTTTCAATTTCGCTTGGAGCATACACACATGTAAATGTGCCTGCACGATATAGTCTTTGGTTCCACTGTCCGCTATCCAGTATCGACTATTATATCTAATAGTTTCCTCTTGCTCTTCCTCGGTTCGTATTTGGTCATTTTTCAAATAATTTAATTCCGGTTGGATCTCGGATCTCGGGGCTTGTATCTAGTATCTCGCGTCGGCATTAGCCGGCTTAGCACATCAGACATCAGACATCACACATAACACCGGTGTAATAAAGAATGAATGAACGAGCCTTTCTCGGAAATAAAGCGGAAGGAAATACGAAAAGAATAAAAATAAAATACGAATAAAACTATTAGCGGAAGCCATTCGTAATTTTGTCGACGTGTCAGACATAAAAAGATTATCTTTTTGTTTTTTACATTATTTATCGATAAAACTCTAGCCGTACTCTTGGAAATATTTGCGGATTGGACGTGGGATGAATTGAGAATTCAGGATTCTTTTTCTATCCCTTCATAAGTGCAAGTTTAAGATCGAGAGTTTCATTTGGAAGCTGTGAAAATTTAGAAATCGTTAAATTTATTTAAATTATTCTGATAAAAAAATTTATCTAAATTATTAAAAGAATAAGCAAGATTTTGTGGCCAGTGTATTTATATGGTAAAAAGAATTCTTATGATTATAAGTATTTAGGCTGCGTTTGAAAATGATCTATCTCTAGATACATAATTAAGAAATGACCTTGTATCTCGTAGACTATGGACATTTTTGAAGATATAAGCTCATCCTGATGTTACACTCATCGAGACCTTTCATTCGAGTACCCACATCAATTTTTCATATAT
Organism: Cotesia glomerata; assembly: GCF_020080835.1. Lineage (NCBI taxonomy): Eukaryota > Metazoa > Arthropoda > Insecta > Hymenoptera > Braconidae > Cotesia > Cotesia glomerata. Next base: position 30,291,065 of record NC_058159.1, on the reverse strand, counting down.
TTTATATATTTATATATATGTATATATGAAAAATATATCTAAATGCATGTGGGTACTCAAATGAAAGCTCTTGATGAGTGCAACATCGGGATGAGCTTATATCTTTAAAAATGTCAATAGTTAAGAAAGTACAGTGCAATTTAACATAATTAAGAAACGACCTTGTATCTCGTGAACTATTGACATTTTTAAAGATATAAGCTCATCCCGATGTTACACTCATCAAGACCTTTCATTTGAATACCCACATCAATTTTTCATATATTTATATGTGTTATATATATGTATATATGAAAAATATATCAAAATGCATGTGGGTACTCAAATGAAAGCTCTTGATGAGTGTAACATCAGGATGAGCTTATATCTTTAAAAACGTCAATACTTAAAAAAAGTATAATGCAATTTAACAAAATTCATTATTTAATAAAGCAGAATTTTATTTATTAAATTAATTTATTAACTATAAATTATTTTTATTTTTAACGTTTGATAAAAGTTTTTTTTTTTATTAAAATTTTCTGATACATTCAAAATAATCCTTAAGGAAAAATAAAATCTTCAAGGAAATTTATTATCTTGATAGTCAATTTTCTATCAGTATAAAAACGAATTTTTTGAAAACCGTTTTGATTTTGCTTGAGTAAAATGTCTTTAATGTTAGGAATAAATTTTCGAACTAAAGAGATCGTAAATATTCTTTAGAAAAAATAGAAACTGTCAACCGTATTTGTCTATAAGATAAAGAGCCCAGAAATATGTAGCGAGTTGTAAAGTAACGACTTTTCAAAGTGGATTCTTTGAAGATAAAGGAGAAAGAATTGCCGCGTGAGAGAAATTCCAGTGTGGTCGAGAGCTGGATACTCAACACACAGCATAGCACACAACACTAACTCGACGCGACTCTCTATTTATTGGTCTAGACTACGCTGAAGATCAGAGTGACAATGTGAGCGCACCAGACCAAGTGGTACGGAGCTGGCTAAGGTAGCCGCAAAATAATAATAATAATAATTTAAAAGAAGACATGGTAGGTCCAGACATTGACATATCCATGGATATGGATCGTATAACGATACTATTATCATGATCATTGTAATTATGGAGCGCAGACTGTAAGTCTTAGAAGTGTCTTGCTAAAATTTGCTTGACAAACTTATAAATAAACAGACGGAGAAGACGAGGGATTCTTGGTTATAAATAAAAATAAACCAGACGGATGTTAAACAGCTCGCCCTGTTTTTCGGTTGCTTTGACCCGCTTATTATTATTAAATGTATATGTATCATCCTTGAAGAAAAGAGATAAAGAAGAAGAAGAGGAACGAGATGGAGAAGCCAAAACAACAACATTAGCAATGTTTTGAATAGTGATATTTTTATTTGCCCTGCACTTATAACTTGGTTATGAATCAGAGGCACTCATGGCGTGACGAAAAGTCATAGAACCCATAGATAATCGAGTGACACAAAGAGAGTGTCTTGCTCTCAAAACTGCGAGCGAATTTAACGGTCCGACAAGCTACCACTATAAATGCAAATGCCTGAGTTGGTTGTTAGTTATCGAGCTGGTTTCTAACTCGAATGACCAGATACTGATGAGCAAGACGTTCTGGCATACGGTAACTTTTGATTAAGAACACGACACTCGCTAATTGCGAGCCAGCCCATTATTTCAGACAAATAATAACAATAATAACAACGGTAATGAAGAAAAATGTAGAGCGCTCGATCGCCAAACGAGCAAACCAATATTTGCTGAATTCAATACCAATTAAATTTGATACCGAACTTCGTAAACTCTTGCGGCCCTCAACGCGGGTCAATTTATAGTTTGATATTGAATTTATTGAATGAACTAAAGCCTTGTAGATATATAACTACAGGATACCGACTTTGAGCTGGATAAATTTGTAATGTATATAGGATAATATTATACTAAGGTTAGATCCATTCTCAAATTTAACTTTGGTGATTATTACGCGAGTTTGTTTGCATGAACGAAAATTCTTTGGTCAGAAATTAAACATACTTTGATCGTAATAACTATTAATTATATAGTATGCAACTTGCGCTAGTAGAAGAATTTATTAATTGCACTGATAGAAGGATTTGTTTATAGTTACACTGATAGAAGAATTTATTTGTATTAAATAATATTTGTTAATAGCTAACAAATCATTTATTAGAGACCATTTTTTAATATTAAATATATATTTCTTAGTATTTAAAATGATTTGTTTGTATTTAATAAATCTGATATCCATTTATTAAATATTAATAAATCTTTTTAAATACTAATAAATATTTGTTAAGGCTTAACAAATGGCTTCTAATAAATGATTTGTTAAATATTAACAAATCTTTTTAACTATAAACAAATCCTTCTATCAGTGTAAAAATATTTGAATCCCGGAAAAAATAGACCTGGAAAAAATTTTAAAGTCATGAAAAATTTATATTATTTCAGATTTATTACACTGATAGAAGGATTTGTTTATAGTTAAAAATATTTGTTAATATTTAACAAATCATTTATTAGAGACCACTTTTTAGTCCTTAACAAATATTTCTTAGTATTTAAAAAGATTTATTAATATTTAATAAATGAATATCTGATTTATTAAATACAAACAAATCATTTTAAATACTAAGAAATATTTGTTTGATACTAAAAAATGGTCTCTAATAAATGATTTGTTAACTATTAACAAATATTTTTTTAATACAAATAAATCCTTCTATCAGTGTAAATTTCTAGTATTATTATAATTTTTATTTAATAATAATTAATGAAATAATATGAATTTTTCATAATTTAAAAATTTTTTTCAGGTCTATTTTTTCCAAGTCTGTTTTTTCCGGTCTATTTTTTCCGATCACCAAAATATTTGTTAATATTTAACAAATTATTTATTAAAGACCACTTTTTAGTCCTTAACAAATATTTCTTAGTATTTAAAAAGATTTATTAATATTTAATAAATTAATATCAGATTTATTAAATATAAACAAATCATTTTAAATACTTAGAAATATTTGTTTAATACTAAAAAGTGGTCTCTAATAAATAATTTGTTAACTATTAACAAATATTTTTTATTACAAATAAATCTTTCTATCAGTGTGTTAATAAATTAACTTATTTAAAAATAATTGAGTAATTTTTAATTTTTAATTAATAATTTTTCGGAGAAAATTTTATTTATTTTATTTGTTAAGTTTTTTTATAGTTAATTATTGAAATAAAATTTCAACACTTTTTTTTTGTCAAGATTCCAAATAAAAATTTATTAAAAATTAAAATATTTATTAAATTTTTTAGTGTGAGTTAATAAATATAAAACGAAACTGTAATTTTGAATGTTCTTTTTTTGTAAAAAAGTAATTAAATATGGTCCGCGATATTAAAAAGGATCCTGGGCATGAAATAGTAGAAATTTGTCGGTCCTGGCGTCATTACTGATATGTAGACACCGCGCTTTGCTATTTCAACACACATATATATACCCCATATTCCACATATATGTAGATACATTCGCAGACGTTATTTCATATAATGAAATAAAAGCACTGACGGGAGAACGGGTGCGTATTTTTTAGCGATAAAATAATTTCCCAGCCTGGGGATGAACCCAAATATCATTATATAATAAAAATCACAATAAAATAATAATAATAAGTTTAAAAAAAAAAAATTACAAATGATATATAATTCTCATTATCCAGACTAGACGTTTTTTGCTTGGACACAAAGCACGTACTCATGTCATTAGTTTTTTTCCCCCAAATGTATTCATATAAATGCAGTGTGGATTTTCTCTTGAATACAGATGTATATTTATCCAACACATACTAATGCGTATATGTAGATCTAATAAAATTTTCATATATTTTTTTACCCATCCAGTGCCGGGACCAAATCTAAAGCTGATTATTTTTTTTAATATTCTGATTTAAATTTAATATCGCTGATGTTTTTACGATCCACATCTTTTAGGGAAATTAAATATTTAATTTAATGCATGGAAAAAAATTCGTGTACAGGCACAGAGTAGTGTCGGATATTAATTTTTATCGTTTTTTTTTTAATTTTTTACCCTTATTGCATTTAATCGGAGATCAAAGATGATTTGAATTTAATTAAGATTGCTATAAAATTAATAACTTTTATTATGATTTTTTTTTAGAAGATTTTATGTAAAAAAAAAAAATATTAACTATACTACGTAAGTTTAAATCGAAAGTTTAATACGCCTAGATAAAATTTTAAAGTTTAATTTAATCAGATAGTCTTACAAAAAAAGTCGGTAACTTTTTATCCTCTTTTATTATCGTTATAATATTATTGTTGTTTGTAAGTTTGTTATTTTTATTATTTTTGTTAGGGGTTCAGAATTGGCTGAGACAAAATTGGAAAAAACATTTTAGAAATTCCCGAGTGAATTACGATTCCCAGCGGCGGGGAGCTTGAATTTCTTGTCACGTATAGCGCAAGGCGACGAGCTTTCTCCGTCTTAGAGTACCGTCAACCTGACAGTAGAAAGTGATAAGGGTGTTGACGAGAAATAGTAAGAGCAAGAGAAAGGACCAAGACGACAAACGACCAAGAGAGATTGAGGGGAGCTTGTAAAATTCATCGAATACAAAGCTCCGGAACTTGAATTTCCGTCCTGGCACAGGTACAAAGTAGAGGCCAGGATCCAGAGGATCCAGAGGATCCACACGAGCTGTTGCACATTCGCCAGCAGCCTCAAATTCTCTTTCTCGCTCTTATTTTTATTCCCATTACATTGCACGGAAAATAATATTTTAAATCATAAGTAGTTTGTCGAGGAGTCGAGATACCATTTAAATTTATTCTACCTTCCGTATCTTGTCGTCTTGTACAAACAGAGCTCGCTTGCAAGTGCTTCGAGACTGCGCTGTGACCTTTCAATATATATAGATATATATAAAAGTATAAGTACAGAGTTTATACCCGGGTACGGATCCTACAGCGATTGGCCCACTCAAAGTTTGCAGAAACTTCTGTTGAAGTTATAATCGAAGTCGGCGTAATAGAGTTCTTCGATAGGCGTCGATAATAACGAGCCGAGAAGAGGCCGGAGGCTGAGGCTGAGGGAACACAGAGACTGATTCAAGTACTTGCCAAGAAAATCATTACTTTTTTTTTTAGCTCTTATCAATCTCATTGAACTTTTCTTGAGAGGGTGGCAACGGGGGAAACAAACGCCAAAGTGATAAAAATGAAAATTAAAGTCCGAGACACGTGGGACTCTTTATAATTCCATTACCAAATTTTAGATTTCCCGTGGGTATCGAGTCCCAGGGAGTTTTTAACTTGACACCCGAGTTTATCACCTGCTGACGGGTGACTAATTATTTTGCTATAACTTTTTTTTACTAAGCAACGAAATTTTTAATTTAAATAAAATTAAATACTGTTTAAATTTTATGGTGGAAAAAATTTATATTTTTTGTGGATAATGAATAATAATAACTAGCAACCTTGCAGTCACTATGTGACTTGCGAAATATAAATAATTAAAATTTTGCTTTATTCAATAATTACTTTTGTTAAATTGCACTGTACTTTCTTAAATATTGACGTTTTTAAAAATATAAGCTCATTCTGATGTTACACTCATCAAGAGCTTTCATTTGAGTACCCACATGCATTTTGATATATTTTTCGTATATACATATATGTGATATATATAAATATATGAAAAATTGATGTGGGTACTCAAATTAAAGGTCTTGACGAGTGTAATGTCGGGGTGAGCTTATATCTTTAAAAATGTCAATAGTTCATAAGATACAAGGTCATTTCTTAATTATGTTAAGTTGCACTGTACTTTCTTAACTATTGACATTTTTAAAGATATAAGCTCATTCCGATGTTACCATTATCAAGAGCTTTCATTTGAGTACCCACATGCATTTTGATATATTTTTCATATATAGATATATGTGATGTATATAAATATATGAAAAATTGATGTGGGTACTCAAATAAAAGGTCTTGATGAGTGTAACATCAAGATGAGCTTATATCTTTAAAAATGTCAATTGTTCACAAGTTACAAGATCATTTCTTAATTATGTATCTAGAGATAGAGAATTTTTGAGTGCAGCCTAAATACTCATCATAATAAATTGACCATCGGTGAGAATGATATGAAACCTTGAAAAGGCACAAATTTAAGTCAAGACCTTTTCAATGAGACTAAATTTCACTAAAAAAAACCGATTTTATCATATGCCTATCCTGGACACAAAATTTTTCTTATTCTCTTAATAATAAAGATAATAATAAGAATAATTTATTGTTTAGCAGTAGCTACTTAAAAAGTCTTTTTACAATAGTTTACATCAATTTGTGGACATAAATATTTTATTTAAAACTTAAAATTTTTCCTTTATAAATTATTTTAAAAATAAAAATTCTATGAATGAAAAATTCTTGAAGAAATTTTTTCCAAAATAATTAAAAAAAAACATTTGATTCAATAAAAAAAATTATTTTTATCTTTTTTAAAGTGTATACATAACAATAAATCTCAATTTTAATTAGCAATGAAAAAATGAAATTTTAAGGACTTGCAAACTAAGTGGTGGTATATTATAAATTATAAATTATACTTTATACTTTATACTAAATTCTTAACATAGGACGACTGCATTGAGGTAATTGTGAATTATGAAGTACCTGTTATAATATTAATAGTAATACTAATATAAAAGAATAAAATAGCCCGGGTGATAAAAAGGAGTACCGTCATAGTCAGCCGTTTCCGTTGTTACTCAAGAGAAAAAACTCATTTCCCCGAGCCGTACCGTCTAGTCTCGCCGTGTGACTCGCGGCTTTTATATAAGTATATATAGTATAGATGTATATAAAAGCATGATATGGTCGACCTTTGCAAGTCGTGGTATTAAAAGCTCAGAGCAGAGAGGAGAGAAGAGAGGAACAGGACTTTTGTCGTGGTTCCTACAACGTTGATACCAGCTACTAGCTTGGTGGTTGCGGGGGAGTCAGCAAAACCGGCTTTTCGGCGATTCGTTCCGGCACCCGCCGTAATTTATTATCTCTCATATTCATTCTCCTTTATTATGTCCTCTTTTCTTTTTCCTCTTTTCTCTTTTCTCGTTCGCGAGATTACAAATATTATCATCGTGTGTAGAGATATGGATGTATTTATCACGAGTGGGGGAGGGAGAAAGGTGTGCTCCAAATCCTGCACAGCTCTCACGCTCACGGAAATCACTAAATGTACATATCCGAAAATTTATATTCCACTTCTGATTTAATCCCACGATTAAATGTCGACGATATGCCCCGGGTTTTGTGTTACTGCGAGTCTACGCCTTTACCTGCTATACTTTATGCACATTTTTTGGTGATGCAATAAATAAAAGTGAAATTATTAAGATACAATTAAATTTTTAAATTAATTCAAAATGAATCTCTCAAAAAAAAGATTGAAATTTTTATGATATTTTTTTTTGAATAAATAATTGATTTTTTTTTTTATAATTAGCTTTTTCAACTACCACTTAGTTTCCTTTAATTGTTTAGTCAATACCAAAGTTACTGATGCAAAAATAAAAAAGAAGAAACAAACTGAAAGATAAATTATGAACTTTGTTTTTGTGAATAAATTTAAAACTAAATACCGAGCGTTTATATTTTATTTTTACAATAAAGTAATTTCAAAGAAATAACATGATTTGCATAGAAAAAGTTTAAATTTCTGAATACTGAGTGACGGTTACCAAAAAAAAGTGTTTCCTATTTTTTGCTGGCCAACTTTTACCCCTTTTCGTATTATTTTTTATTTTATTTATTTGCAAGGCCGAGTTTCGGGGTACATTTTTGTGTATATGTGTGTGTGTGTCTATGGAAGATAAAAAATATTATCTAAAAGCTGTTTTGAAAGACAAAATAACTTGAAAAATGGCGTAGTCTACAATAAGTACATGCAAATAAGGGATGAGCGACGAGTGACAGTGTGGAAAAACTTCAATCAAAAATTTTCATGATTATCTTCTTGGTCGTGTCAATTTTTTTATAATAAAATTTCCTAATTTTTAAATTTTCTACAAAAAATATTTTATTTTTTATAATTCATGTTTTTTTTTTTAATAGTTAGGAAGATAATAAATAAAAAGTTTGGAAAATCCAAAAGTGCACGACTCATAATGCTCATTTAATTATGAAATATAAAAAAAAAAAAAAAAACTTAAGTCGTTCAAAATTAATTGCCGAAAAAACAGCTGTAGTAGGAAGGTACTGCACAAGCGCCCCTGGTGGAATAAAATGTACATAATATCTATAGATATAGATATATCACCATCCATGTTAATTTTACATGGATATATATAGATATACAGTCTTGTAGTTTTCGTTTTTTATTATTTGCAATTAAACGACACTGAATTAATTAATCATTCGCATCCAGTGACCTACAATCGTCGATTAGAATTTTTTTAAAAAAAATTTAACTCAAATAATGGATTTTTTCACAAGTTACAGTGTTTTCGGGTTTCACACATGACGGACAGGAAAATTTTTTGACCTATTTTGGTGTTTTTTTCCAATTCTATTGCAGTAAATCAATTTTTAAAAAGTATGAAATTAATCTCCATTAAATTATCTCGACAATAGTATGCAAAATATCTTGATTCCGTGAACTAACAAGGCTATAATAATAAAAATAGCCGCCAAAATGAGGCGAAAAAAATTTTTCGATCGTAAAGCACTCTCTGATGCTTCGCATCATGAGTCGTGCAATAACTAATAATTTATTTATACCTTGACACTTTAATAGTTCGAGTGGGTAATAGCGTGTATTAAGTAGAGTACACAGATATGTAAAACTAATGCGATAGACATGAAAGAGGAATTAAATAGAAGCAAGAAGATGATGAGGGCCAATGCCAGCACACATTCGTGACGGATTCGGGTGTGTATTAGTATCGTATTATATGTGCTTGCGATGTAATGGTGCAGCGTCGACGTCGACGTCGACGGGTAAAAAGACTGTGACTGAGACTGAGAAAATGAGAAAAAAGTTAAGCTAAGACGACGAGTAAGTGACACTTGGCGTCTGTAATTCAAGGTAACTCTTTTACTCCCCTTTCTTATTTTCATTCTTGTCGCGGGTCGCGTGTATATACACATGTGTAGCATGTAGTTTGTGTGGAGGGGAGTCGACAAAGAAAAGCTGGCGCCGAGACTTTTTTTTAGCTATTTAAGGAAATTACACGTTGATTTTTTATTTAAATAAATTTTCAAATCAAAGGAAAATTTCTAGAAATTTTCAATTAACGTAGTTTGATCGTCGCATTCCGAAGTCAAATTAATAGATATTTTTTTTTTTTTTGCAAGAGATCACTCGAAAAATAGTATAAAATATAAAATTATTTCTAATCAGAATTTAATTGATTAAATTCAATTCATAATTATAGCCAAATAATTATAATAGTATAACTATTAAAATATCAACTGACGAGTACTGGGCTGTCACAAAACAATAACAACTGTTATAGGTTATGTAAGGTCGGTATTTAAAACAGTTGCTTACGGTGTTCATTTATTGTTTAAATTTGGAAATATCACTTCAATATATTAAATCTGCTATAATTTACGTGAACTTTTAATGTATGTTTAATAACAATTTATTTTAATGCAAAAAACTTTATCATTATATTTCAATTTCAAATTTGCCGCGCACCGAGAAGTCGCCATTTTTTCCCTAATAAAGATAGGGGAGTAATGTCTCCGACAAACAACAAAGATAGAAACCAATTTTTGATATTAAAAAATTAATTAAATTAAAACTATGTGGTAAATTGTTATCAAATTTTGATAGAATATATATGAAGCATTGTTCTATCTATTGGAAAGTTTTTTTTATTGGGTCAAGTTCGCCGATTTTTTATAAATCCTCCGTTTCCGGAGTTATTGAACTAAGACACTCATAAGAGACCGTGTATTTTTGCAAAACTTTAATTAATTATATCTCTTAAACGGTGTGGTAAGAAAATCGTGATTTTTTTTCTATAGATGTATTAAATCATAATCTTTCGAATGAATATAAAAAAATATGGGGTCAAGTTGAAGTCATTTGGTGCCAAAATTACCTTAAAAATTAACAATAAATGTTTCTAATTAATTTTATTCTTTATCTAAAAAAATTCTTTATTATTTTTTAACGTTTGAATTTAAATAAAAAAAAAAATAAAATTTTCTGCTCAATAATATTCTGTAAATAGATAATAGGTCGAAGCTCGGTAATCTCTGGTTGCTCATCATCATTACCATCACTTGTCAGCTCTCGAGGTTAATCTTGCTGGTTTCTTCTTTCTTCTTTTGAGTTTCTCTTCTTCTGACTCACTCGCGAAAACTCCTGGTTATTTCGGGACAAGGACCCCCACGAACACCGACTTGGATCTCGATCCAGACGCACCAGAAATAAATGACAATTATTCCGAGCCATTCAAGTTTATCCGTACGCATTATATACGCTACAAGTACTTCACTGCAAGACGCCTTACTTTCACGGCCCAATAAATTAAAATACTTATTATTATATATTATATCTCCTGGGTATTGATTTATGGATCGGCGCTATTGATATCTTCGTACGGCAAAAATAAAGCTGAGAAATTAAAAGTGTACCTCGAGTGGTTATATTTCTGCCGATGGTTAAAAATTTCTTATTTTTTAAATCAATATTGAATAATTTTGTTTCAATTGTTTGATAAAAAATTTATTGCCCGAGTAATTCGTAATTTGTGATCGAATTTTCCGATTATTGAATAACGCAACTAAACCCTTAACCCAATATCAGTTGAGCTACTTGTGAACTGAGAAGTAAACTTCCAAGAGCGAGTCCCTCTTCCCGTTGGCAACTGTCGGTCCGTTTAGCCCCCGGTGGCTTGCGAGACTATCAAAATTCAATGGAACGGATTTAAAGTAAATAGTTTTACAGATAACGGAAACTAGCGACCTACAGTCTAAGTCACTAAGCGACTTCTCCTGAATTTAAACTTTTCCTTAATACTAATTTTGCTTACAGTTTTTTTTTTTGTCATAAACATTCAATGGAATTTATGAAAATAGTCAATGCAATTGGAGTTTCTACTCATAGAATTTTTTTTAATCATTAAATAAATTTTTTTCGTGACACAAATTTTTATTCATCATTTAATTTATTTTTTTAAAAGTAAACTTTTTATTAATTATCTGTATTATTAAGAGAATGAAAAATTTTGTGTTCAGGATAGTCATATGAGAGAATTCGTTTTTTTAATGAAATTAAGAGTCATTGCGAAGATCTTGGCTTAAATTAGTGCCTTTTCAAGGTTTGTTATCATTCTTACCGATAATCAATTTATTATGATAAGTTTTTAGGCTACATACGAAAATGCTCTATATCTAGATACATAATTAAGAAACGACCTTGTATCCTGAGAACTATTGACATTTTTAAAGATATAAGCTCACCCTAATATTACACTGATCAAGACCTTTCATTTGAGTACCCACATCAATTTTTCATATATTTATATATACTATATATATATATGTATATATGAAAAATATATGAAAATGCATGTGGGTACTCAAATGAAAGCTCTTAATGAGTGTAACATCGGTATGAGCTTATATCTTTAAAAATGCCAATATTTAAGAAAGTACAGTGCAATTCAACATAGTGAAGAAATGACCTTGTATCTCGTGAACTATTGACATTTTTAAAGATATAAGCTCATCCCGATGTTAGACTCATCAAGAGCTTTCATTTGAGTACCCACATCAATTTTTCATATATTTATATATATTGTACATATATGTATATATGAAAAATATATCAAAATGCATGTGGGTACTCAAATGGAAGCTCTTGATGAGTGTAACATCAGGATGAGCTTATATCTTTAAAAATATCAATATTTAAAAAAGTACAGTGCAATTTAACAAAAGACATTATTTAATAAAGCAAAATTTTATTTATTTATAGTTCACAAGTCACGGCAGTCACATAGTGACTGCAAGGTTGCTAGTAAAACTTATTTTTTTATCAATAAACATTTTTTTTAATCAAATAATTATTTTTTTTTTACTTGAAGGAATTTTTTTTAAAGAAAAACTCATTTTTTTTTACCAATAAAAATTTTCATTAAATAAATCTTCAAATTAAAAAAAAAAAAAATTTCTCTACCTCAGATAAAATCTTAAATCTACAAATTCTCAATACACAAATAAAAATTCCTATACATTTTTTACTATCTCAAACATTTAACCTTAGCCAACTCAGTAATTAATTATAGTAATCTCACCCTTTATACAAAAACAATAATCACAATTAATAATAATGAATAGTAGCTAGTTAGCGATAATGCCCGAAGTAAAGATAAGCAAATGAAAAAAAAAAAAAAAAAAAAAAAAAAAACAAAGCAAACTGGTATCCCGGGTATTAGCATCGCTTGAGATGGAGATTAGCCGGGCGATTATGGGCCGGACAGAAGACCTGAGTAAACATTAGAGACTGATAAAAAACTTGACCATTACACTTTGCATAAGCACCTCGGTAATGTTGAAAAAATATAGAAGGGGTGCGAATTAAAGAATAGGAGGAGGACAAGGACCCAGAGCTGGAGAATATGAATGGCAGAGTGTGAGTGTGAGTTTAGAAGAGCACTCTGGATCTGGATTACACGGGGATGAGTTTGAGTGGCAAGAGCTGGTAATTCTCTTCTCTTCTCTTTTGAAAGGTTCTTTCACTCCAGGCCACGTAGTCTATTCTAGGAGGTTTGAGCTGGGAGCTACTGGTACCTAATACCGCCATCGCTATTACTCTCGTCCAAAGAACTCTCAAACTCCCAAAGATATTAATCTCCTTTCTTTGCTGATAAGGAATAGGTTAATCGTCCTCCACTGTATGCTCGAAGGGCGCACTCTACTCTCTACTCTCTACTCTCTACTCGAGCCCGGCTAGACACTGCTGGTGCTGGTACTCGTTCTCCTATCCACACCGCGATCCCTATCTCGGGGTAAGACGTCTGCTTGCTTTTAATGGCACTGTCGTTAGCAAGAACCTGCTAGTTAACAAAGGGAGAGGAAAAACTTATACGTGACTTTTAAAGGGACGTACATTTACTCGGACGCTTTTCAATAGGATAATAATATATTATGTATAGCTCACCCGGGAGATTAAATTCACTCGGTGTCAATGCACCGGTGAAATACACTCGAGAGTTTTATGTCAAGTAAGTTTTTTTGAGCTTATATATTATGTAATAGTTTGAAAAATCAAGAATCCAGGTAGAAATCTTTATTGGGGTGGAAAATTTACAAAAAATTATTTTTTTCTTCATTTTTTGATCAAAATTTTTATTTTAAATTTTTCTAGACATTTTTATTACTTTCAATTGTTAAAAAAAATTTTAATTAGAATAAATAAAGATCTTTCTGATAAAATATTAAATTTTTTAGATCTTCAAAATTTTGATTCTGAACTTTTTAATGATTAAAAAAATGAATAATTAATTTTTTTATATTAAATTAAAGAGTATACTCAAGAGTTTAATGTCAAGTAATTTTTTTTGAACTTATATATTATATAATAGTTTGCAAAATCAAAAATGCAGGTAGAAATCTTTATTAGGGTGGAAAATTCACAAAAAATTATTTTTTTCTTCATTATTTTGATCAACATTTTGATTTTGTATTTTGTAAACAGTTTTACTATTTTTCAATTTTAAGAAAAAATTTTTTTATAAGTTGAACTCAAATTTAATTAAAATAAATAAAGACTTTTTTTATAAAATATGAAATTTTTTAGATCTTCAAAATTTTGATTCTGAATTTTTCAATAATTTTATTTTTTAATGATTAAAAAAATTGTGTAATTACTAAATCTAAAATTCACAGGGACTTTTTTAAATAGATCATTAATTTTTTTATATTAATTTTTTAACAATTTTTTGCATCTTTAGTATTTGATCCAAAATTTTGTTTTCAACTTTTCAATAATTTTACTATTTTTTTTCTTAATTAAGAACGATATGAATTAAAATTGACTAATTTTTCTATAATTACAGACCATTAAATTCCCCCCAAAAAAGGTGTCGTAAAATTTTCCCGTATCTCCAATACTTAACCCATAATCAGCATTGAAACCCCACGATCTTCCCCCGAAATTCCTCCAAACCTTGAATTAAAATTCCTCTCGTTCCACTTACCCGAGACATTACCCGAATAAACCGTCCAAAAAATGCGTCATCGGGTGTCAACGATTTAGGATTGATTTTTCTCAAACTCGAGGAAATTGCATCGCCTTAGAAACATCGTCAGACACATAGTCAGACGGGTTAGTTGGTATTAATAGAAAGTCAAGAGCAGAGAAAGAAAGACCGTAGATTGATCTCTCTCTTGATATTCATCCCAACAGCCACACACTCTCCAGTTCAGCACCCCAAGAGTGATATGTACACACTGGGCGCTATGTTTGTGTACTCGGAGTGTATAGTGTTGGGTGCAAATAAGTCTAGAGCCTGCAAAGTGACGAACCCACTGGCGTATTTCCAAACTCGTGTCCGACATTTTTTGTTCTTTTCTCTTGATTTTTATTTATTTGATCTGGTATCTTCCTTCCTCGCTCTCGATCGCTCTCCACTCTCCGCTCTTTGTTCTTCTATTCGTCCCGTCGGTTTTTCTCCCTCAAACAATACAACAATTTTATCAAATTGTTCGCAGCAACAATTAATCACGGCAATTGCGGTTAAAAAATATTTAACTTCCGGTGTTGCGCTTTTCCGGTAAAACGCCTGACGAAAACTCTCCCGCTAATTAAAATTCCACTTTCAAATGTACACACATCCTCGCTTTCCCTCTGCTCTGCTCTGTTCTCTCACTTTGAATATTTACAGAGTGTATAGATGCCAAACAGAATTGAAAAAGGAAAAAAAGCAAAAACAAAAGTGTTGAGAGCAGAGAGGGAATGTATATTCAATGAATAGGTGTATGGCTCTTTATATGTGGCACCTACATGAAACCCACAGCGACCATGTAAAATAGTGAATTAACGCGACGCAACGGTACGGGACTCGTTATTTAACCGAAAATACGAGAATGGTCTCCACACAAAATAATAATAACTATTCGATTTTTCTCTATTATTCTACGCAAAATTTCTCCCATTAGAAGAATACACAGAAAAAAGGTTCACTTGAGCCAAGAAAATATTTTTCTTCCTAATTATTTTCTTGAGCGAAAAAAAAATTTTTTTTTGACACAAGAAATTGCACTTATTCCAACAAAATTAATTCTCTTCATTTAAAAAATACGTATCTTGATCCAAGAAAATTTATTCAAGTCGAAAAAATCTTGTTGTTTTGAGAAAATTCAGCCTCTTGCTCCAAAAAATTTAGTTCTTGATAGAAGTAAATTGTCTTGTCTTGAGAAAATTTCTCTCTTGCTCTAAAAAATTAAATATAAAGATAGAAGTAAATTTTCATTAATATTGTTACGTCGTGGTTAAATTAACGTTTTTTACTATTTTAAAATAATACAAAATTTTTATTTTTCTTAAAATATATTTTTAAAAGAAAGTAAAATTTACAGCAGACACTAATCATGAGAAAACACATTAAGTGTCTCGTCTGGTCTATCTAAAAAAATTTCCCGTCATTAGACAGATCCAAGTTCTTTAAGAGATTAAAAATCCTAAATACATAAGTAAATGGGAGTTTTATTTCCCTCTACATTGACTAGCAGTACCGACAAGGACTTTGGAAATTTTTAACGTTTGAATAAAATAAAACTTTTAAAATAAAATATTTTTAAAAACTGAAAATAATAATAAATGTTAGAAATAAATTATTAAATAATGTTAAAATAACTAGGAAAATTATTTAAGTGATTATTGAAAGAAAATAATAATTGAAACAATAGAAACTATTTAAATAATTATTAAATAACAATAATTACTTAAACAATAATATCGTAAGAATAGTAACTAGTTATTGAAAATGGATATTATTAACGATAAATAATTAAATAAATAAATAAATTAGTAATAACTATAGTAAAATAAAAGATTTAGTTAAATAAGGAAACTATGTATTTGTGTGTATGTAAATGTACTTGCGAGTACACCAATACATAGATACACATATAAGTAAGAGAGAGAGGCACATCGTGCCCTCTGGGCCCAAAGAAGGGAGTTCAAGCGAATATTTTTAGAAAACTCGGAAGAGAGGGTAGAATCTAAGGGAATCTAACAGACAGCTAATTGGATACTGTTTTCCCCCAAATAGTAATTTGGAAACGCCTGAAAATTCGAGGCCCAGAAGATCTTCGTATGAACTCGCTCTCTCGTCTCCCCGACCCCGAAGTATGCGGATCGCCCAATTAGCTAGTGACCGGGTTTCTCTCACGCAGCTAAATAGTTTTTTAAATATTGAGTCCTCGGTCTGAGCCTCTTGTTAGAACGCACCCTCGTGCGGGAGTCTCGCCAGTAAGTAAATCGTTAGTAAAAGATCTCCAGGTTCGCGGATCGTTTAAAATCTTAGTTAGTGGCCGGTATTTCTCCCACGTAAACTAAAAAGTGTAATTTTAACATTGAAAGTAAAAGTTAACCAATTAAATGTCGAATAAAATCAAATAATATTATACTGTGTGCGTATGTGTGTTGACGACCAGGTATGATTATATTAAATTTGTAAACCTAAACTTGTAAACTTAATTTTTGTCAATATAAGTATTTAAAATCAAAATCTGAAAATATTAATTACATAAAAAAAATTAACAAAATACAACCGCACCGTTTTCCTACATCCTTCTGGGTTCCCAGTCTAGTGGTTGAAAAATACCAGGACTAAAATAAATTTTTAACAATTTATGTCCAAAAATTTGGACGTAACAATATTTTTATTGATTAACATGTCAAATGGGAAGATCAAATAATATTGAATCATTTTTTTTTCATTCAATATGTATAATTGCACGCTAAAATAATATAAAATGAGTATCAAATATTCAAGAGAAAAATTTTCTCAAGGTTAGAAAATTTTTTTCTCAGCTGAAGTGGGTAGCGCTGCTTCCTTAAAGTATTTAAAAATCTTGATCAAATATAAAAATTAATTGTATCAAGTATTTATGATAATTTGAATTAAGAAAAAATAACTTCCACACAGAAAGAAAGATTCACTTGAGCCAAGAAAATATTTTTCTTCATAATTATTTACTTGGGCGAAAAAAAAATTTTTTTTTGACACAAGAAATTTCACTTATTCCAACAAATCAATTCTCTTGCTTCAAGAATTATGTTTCTTGATCCAAGACAATTTATTTAAGTCAAGAAAATTTTCTTGTTTTGAGAAAATTTCTCTCTTGCTCCAAAAAATTAAGTTCTTGACAGAAGTAAATTTTCTTGTCTTGAGAAAATTTTTCTCTTGCTCCAAAAAATTAAATATCTTGATAGTAAATTTTCATTAATATTTCTATTGACTAACATGTCAAATGGGAAGATCAAATAATATTGAATCATTTAATATGTATAATTGCGCGCTAAAATAATCTAAAATGGGTATCAAATATTCAAGAGAAAAATTTTCTCAAGATGAGAAAATTTTTTTCTCAGCTGAAGTAGGTGGCGCTGCTTCCCTAAAGTATCTAAAAATCTTGATCAAATATAAAAATTTCTTGTATCAAGTATTAATGATAATTTGAATTAAGAAAAAATTACTTCCACCAAGAATAGAATTTCAAGAAAAATTTTTACTTCGGCCAAGACAACTTTGGTCTTCCTTCGGGCGACCGAAAATTTACTTGAGCCAAGAATTTTGTTCTCCAGTCAAGAAATCTTTCTTTCTGTGCACCAAGAATAGAATTTCAAAAAAAATTTTTACTTCGGCCAACACAACTTCGGTCTTTCTTCAGGCACCCGAAAATTTTCTTGAGCCAAGAATTTTATTCTTCAGTCAAGAAATTTTTCTTTCTGTGTACACATAGAAGCATGTCAAAAAAATTCTATGTGCAATCAAAAGTAATTTATAAATTAAAAAAAATTTTTTTAGGATTTGCATCAATAAAATTATTAAATAATAAAAAAGAAAATTAACCAATTTTTATTTATTAATATATTTGCATAGCAAAGTCTATATATTATCCTGCACACTTTGAGCTTTCACCCTGCGGTAGTTCACAAACAATTCCCAATTGCTTTGTCAAAAAGTTCCGGTAAAAATGGCCGCTGATTTATAGGGTTTTGTGGCGGCCGCGGATTTATCGTCCTGCCGGACAAAAAAGTCCACCGTTGTCACGAAACCGTGCTCCTCCCCTTGTATACGGTTTATACTATAATATATATACATATATCCATATACATGGTACGTCGAGTGATGCACGCGGGTATTTTGAACCCAGTTTAGTTAATACGCGCCGAAATCCGAGGTAGTACACAGACATGCCATCCAGTTTGGGGCGGAACGACCAACACGCGAGCGTCGTTTATCTTATGGCCATGGGAAACGACATTGAATTATTTTAACGCACCGCTGATGAACCCACCGCCTTTCTTCAATTATATTGTAAAACCTTCCGTTTATTTTTGTTTCAGCAATTATGACTATCGGTTTGTAATTTGTTGCGCTGATTTATTGGTGGTAGTTCATATCGATAGATATTCGCTGTTGGAGCGAGTAAGACATAATATTAGTCGAGTGTCGTCAAATTAACTCTTTTATTTTGAAAAATTTAATTGAAAAATAACAGTAATTTTTTAAGATTAAAACTTTTCCAATTAATTTAATTTGATGTTTTTTTATATTGAAAATTTTAACTAAAATATTTTAGCAACAATTTTTGCCATATTTTATGACTAAAATTAAAAATTATAATGTAAAGGTACTGAAAAGTATAAAAATAACTTTTTAAGTAAATTGTCATCACAATTTTTATTTTTAATTAAAAAAAATCTCTAAAATGGCAAAAATTGTTGCTAAAATATTTTAATTAAAATTTATTGTAAAATTTAATAATTGTGAAGGCTAAAAAATTAAAAATTTACAAATAATAAAAATATGATTATGAAAAAAAATTTCACCGGAAAAATGTAACCAAAGCCCACCCATTATTTGATTACAGTGCAATTTTATAATTAATAATTCATTTAATTATAATTACACATTGTATAAAAGGGGCAGCTAATTAATAAATATTTATAGTTAGCATAAAGAGGAAGAGGACGGGCCGGAGACAATTAAGCTGAAACGGATCCGAAAGTATGTCGCGATAATGAATTGTGATTTTTAATAAACTCGAGGTAAAAATAAAAAAGCTTTTAATTACGTCAATAAAGCAAACAATGTAAAGGTACAAAGGGGCATATATTAGCTGAAATTACGCCGACAAACAAGTCAAAGAGAAATTATATTATATTTACTTTTTGCTGACAGTCATAATCCGAGGAGCGTCCTTGCTAATTTATGTCTGCAATTACGGGTATACGAGGACCGACGTTGTAAATTAATTGGAAGGACGGTGGTAAAAGTTAATTTGGTAGGTACAGAGCGTCCTCTCTTATTCTGTCCTGCTCCAACCCGATACCGCTCAAGCTCCTTCGCCGGAAACCCAAAAGGAGAGCTAAGGAAAATTCACCGACCTTCTTAGACTCAGACCCTAGATTGGGATCCTGGAGATCTTAAATATACGTGTGCATATATGTATACCAGACACGTCTTACCGGTCTATATATAATTATGTGTATATATATAAAAGGATGGACTAGACTAGAGTTGCTGGGCTGCTATGCAGTCGTTTGGCTCAGGTGGCGCAGAAACGACAAAGATGACGTGATGTGAGTTCAGGGGAAACAAGATAAGAACTTAAGCAGAGAGCACAACTTTAAAACCCGGAGAAACTTGGATATTATATTATAGAACGATATTAGTGCCTATATTTGCTCTTCTACCCACGCGCACAGACACTGAAGTGTTCTTCTTAGGAAGAATTGTTGTGCCCAAAATCTAAGTTGTGAATAAAATAAAAAAACGAGAGGGCGCGGCGAGTTTATTCCGGTGAGCCGTGCCCTTGTCTTGCGCTGGATACTCGATAAATTTATGTGGATCCACGGAGAGTGAATCACTCAGCTTCGTTACTATACTCGGTGCCTGTTGTGTTCAGCTCGGCAAAAAAATACAAGGATTTTTTTTATTAAAGCTGAGGGTGTTGGATGTTGGTTGGGTTTTATTCTTTAAGCCGAGTGAAAACATTCTTATCTTGTGGAATTTTATCAAAGAAAATGCGGTACAAATACAACAAACACGTCACTCTTGTGTAACTCACTAAGGCGAACATATCCTCTTCAAAACTGCAACAGGTAGTTTTCCAGCTGCCAAGACTCTGGATTTGTATTATGTGCATGGAAAATTTATACAGCTCGCAAAACTTTTAAGCTTTTTAGTTTTTATTCCGGAAATTAGAACGGAAAATATTTAAGACGAGATAATTTATTTAAAAAAATGAATTTTTATTATTAAATTATTTTTCTTAAGCTAATTTTGAAGTTGGAAAAAATTTTCTCGAATAAAAAAAATCCTGAAATAATTTTTTAATTTAATTTCTTTTAATGTAAAATTTATTTTTTTGATTAAAAAAAAATTTCTCGATTTAATCAAAAAGAAAATTTATTTAAAAAAATGAATTTTTATTATTAAATTATTTTTCTTAAGCTAATTTTGTACTTGGAAAAAATTTTCTCAAGTAAAAAAAATCCTGAAATATTTTTTAACTAAATTTCTTCTAATGTAAAATTTATTTCTTTGATTAAAAAAAAATTTCTTGATTTAATAAAAAAAAAAAAAAATAGCTTTTTTGGTCCAAGATCAAAATTTTACCGATTAAAATGAACCTTTTTTTTACTGAAGTAACAAATGAAATAGTCATCTGATCAAAGCTTTACATAAAAAAAAGATAAATAACCAAATGATCGAATCTTGTATTTAAATCCATTAGCTTCGATAAATTAATCTGCATATTTGCCCCGAGCTCTACAGAGTGTACAGAGTATTTACACATGTCCGTGGAATATGAATGTAAAAAAGATAAAGAAGAGGATTTTGTATTCACATTCACATTCACATTTTTATGAGCGCTCGAATGCGAGTTCGCCACAAAATTGAATTTCCTATGCATGTATAAAAAGTATCAGGGAGGGTGAGAGGAGCAGTTGTAGGTGCAGGTCGAAATCCACATGAAAGTGCGGTTGCGAATTTGAATGCAAGTCCCTCATAAATTTTCGTTCCTCTTTCGGTCGGTTCTAGTCCCCGCAGTCCACGGCTAACTCATTTCAAAGGTAAAAATAAGGGTTATATATGCCATCGCCGCGCCCTCTACACATTTTTTCTCTTCCAGCCAACCTTTTGCTCTTAACTTTATTTATATAATTTTTTTTTTGGACTCTTTAGCAGCGCAGCACAGAGGACGGGACAAACAAAAGCACGCGAGCTTACTCCAGCGATTTGCTTCACTCGTAATTTTAATTAAAAGCCGCGAGTGGGGTCTCGGTCCATTTTGTTTATTATAAAACATATATAACTATGAGTGTGTCTGTGCATTGTTTATTTAACTCCATCCGTCACTTGATTCTTCTCATTAAAATCCACTTGCAAATTGCACTAATGCTTCCCTTTGAGCAGAATCTGTAATTTTTTTTCATTATACTTTTTATTGTTTCTTCAAAGCTCGACGACGCTTTTTATCTGCTATTATTGTTATTATTATATTATTTATTTCAGTGAGAGTGGCTTCGTTTCTGCGCGCTACTTATTATATTATATAGGATAGGATTGCTCGGAGTGTTTTCTATTCGAATATTAATTCAACGGAGTTGACGATAAATCAAATTTCGTTTTCAAGGAACATAACTGAGTGAAGGAAAAAAATAAAAAGAGATGATCAGTTTTTTTTTTATAAAAAAAAAAAAAAACGAAGGAATATTTTTTCCAGTGCAGCGAGAGATAAAGCAATTAGGGGGGATACTAACTTTTAGATTCTTTAATTACTTTAACGATCGCCTTTAAAAACTTTCTGAAAATAATAATAATCATCTAAAGTTTCTACGTATTATTTATTTCAACATTTATTATTATTCTTGTTGTATTGTGTTATTTTTTAATGAGAATTTGAGGGTCTTTTCAATGAATAGAGATTGTAATTATTTCAATAATTTATTGAAGCGGATTTTTTATTAGAAATATATTGTTTAATTAATAGTTACTTTAATTTTGGACTTGATAAAATTATTAAGGAATTTTTTTTAATACTAACAACCTTGCAGTCACTATGTGACTGCTGTGATTTGTGAACTATAAATAAATAAAATTTTGCTTTATTAAATAATGACTTTTGTTAAATTACACTGTACTTTCTTAAATATTGACATTTTTAAAGATATAAGCTCATCCCGATGTTACACTCATCAAGAGCTTTCATTTGAGTACCCACATGTATTTTGATATATTTTTCATATATACATATATATAATATATATAAATATATGAAAAATTGATGTGGGTACTCAAATGAAAGGTCTCGATGAGTGTAACATCGCGATGAGCTTATATCTTTAAAAATGTCAATATTTCAACTGATACAAGGTCGTTTCTTAATTATGTTAAATTGCACTGTACTTTCTTAACTATTGACATTTTTAAAGATATAAGCTCATCCCGATGTTACACTCATCAAAAGCTTTCATTTGAATACCCACATGCATTTTCATATATTTTTCATATATACAATATATATAAATATAAGAAAAATTGATGTGGGTACTCAAGTGAAAGGTCTCGATGAGTGTAACATCGAGATGAGCTTATATCTTTAAAAATGTCAATAGTTCACAAGATACAAGGTCATTTCTTAATTATGTATTTAGAGATATAGTATTTTTGAATGTAACCTAATTACTTATCATAATAAATTAACTATCGGTTAGAATAATATGAAACCTTGAAAAAGCATAAATTCAAATCAAGACCTTTGAAATGACACTAAATTTCCCTTAAAAAAACCGATTTTATCATATGACTCTCCTGGACACAAAATTTTTCTTCTCTAAATAATATCGATAATTTACAAATTTTTATGATTTTTCTTGTAATTATTATTTTTCTGTGTATCATTATTATTATTTTTATTTACTATTAAAAAAATATTTTCCACTGAATTGAATATAAAATAATTATCCAACGAATCGCTAATTCCTCCATCAGTAATAATTATTTCAATGAAACAGACAATAATTAATTTATCTAGTCAAAGTCTTTTCAAGCGTGATCCCGAGCTGAGTAATTTGAAATAAAAGTTCGATAATAGCGAAAAATAAAACTAAAGAAGGCTAAATAAAAGAAAAGAAATCGGTAAATTTACGTAAAAGCTTCTACTTGAAGTTCTCCTCGCGATTCCATCCTCTTACTCGATTCGCCATGAACCATGAGCCATTGGGTATTAGGAGGACAAGAAAGCGCTCAAAACAAATTGAGTGATAGTAGAAGAGAGCAATTCGCTTAATTAACTTCATTATCCACGACACGAACTGCTTGCAAGAAAGGTTCGCTCGGGTTAAACGTCTTGCCCTACTACGGCTACTCTGAGTT
The DNA here is from genome assembly GCF_020080835.1 of Cotesia glomerata. NCBI lineage: Eukaryota > Metazoa > Arthropoda > Insecta > Hymenoptera > Braconidae > Cotesia > Cotesia glomerata. The sequence goes on along the minus strand of NC_058159.1, from coordinate 30,267,387 downwards.
AAATAAAAAAGGGTAATAAGAGGGAAATAAAAATAAAATAAAATAAAGTTAAGTAAACCGAGCTACACTTACACTTACACTGTATACTAAGGAGCTGGAGAAAATAAGAGTCTGATAATTCTCAATTCTCAATTCTCCGTTCTCTTGCGGTACATAGAGAATAATATAACCAGCGAATAACGCAATACTGCTATGTATATGTACATGAGGATCCTCAAGCTTGAAGCTGTGTCGAACTCCTCTCTCGCCGAGCTCATCCATCCAAATGATCAATATCCGCTTATGGACAAGAGCATCCTTCCATTCAGAGTCAGGGGGTCAATCAATTTGCCGCTCCCTTTTTTATTCAAATTGCATTGAATATCTTCTTCTTTTTCATCTCCTGCTCCTTCTTCATCATCTTCACGCAGCGCTACTTTCTTTTATGCGTTATATACTCTTTCGGGTGTCCATTTCCCGAACATTTATTATCCCTATCCTTTTTGTACTTTGCAAAGTTGAATCTTTAACTCCAGTTTATAAAAATATCGATCGAATTTTTTTTATATTATATTTGAAAATCCGTACGATTTTTTTAAAATCACAATAATAAAAAAATTTAGTGTTTATTCATAAATAAATTTTTTTAGAAAAAATTTATCAATTTATTATAACATAAAAGTATAAACATTTTTATTTTTTCTCTCAGCAATAAATAAATATTAAATCATATGGTTTAAAAATTATCCACTATTAATAAATCTAATTAAATATTTAAAAAAATTACAACGAGTGTATTATTAATAATAAATTTTTTTTTCTGTTTCAGGTGAGTGAATTTTTGACAACTACTCGCTTTACACATTGAGATGGTGAGAAATATTTTAATTTTCATAAAACCTGTTAAAAATATTTTTTTATAAATAACCATTACATTTTATCAAATAAAAATTTTAAAAAATACTCGCACTGAAAAAAAAATTCTTGGCTCGAGTGTAAATTTTTTTGGCTCTGGAAAATTTTAAGGAAGATTGAAAATTTCTTGAATTAAGTCAAAGTTTCTTGAGCTAAGACAATTTTCTTGAGCCAAGAAAATTCCTTCTTGCTCAAAAATAATTTTCGTCTTCCTTAAAATTTTCTTGGCGCTAGAAGTTTGTTTTTTCCGTGCGGAAAATGTAATTTTGAAAATTGAAATGTCTCAATTTCCCCAGACGATAAAATGCATTTAAAATTCCCGACGCTCAACTCGCGCTAATTTAACAGTAATTTAGCCACCGTGGAATTCCCTTAATAAACTCTTTTCTTCTCAACTATCCTGAGCGGACGTTTTTTTTTTTTTTTTCCAATTCTTCTTCTTATCTCAGCCGATAATCGGTGGCCGGTGACGAATAAGCGGCGATCAGTGGTTACGTTTTTCTCGGGAATCTCTCGGCCCTTTTTCACCTGTAGGTTAAATAAATTGAGCCGTAATCAAGGCCGCGAAGAAAGAGAATAAGAAAAGCTGAGGATAAAAAAAGAAGCTTTAAGACGAGACCGGTCTATGGATACAAGATATATAATATAAGGAGGAAGATAATCAGCAGAACAAGAAGTAGAGTTATTGAACCGCGTTGAGGAACCGCACTCGAGCAAAGTTTTAAGCGAGCGTTCAGAAGGAACCGGCAACTAGCAGATTACACTGGAACAACTCAACCCTCGGTAGTTTTTGCTGACTTTACAAATGATTGATTCTCGGCGGGCTCATTGGCCGCCTATAATTTAACCCCGAGCCGACTGGAGGACCACCTTAGCCGCGGTGTCCTCTTTGCCCAATATACTCACCGACGCCTTACGCCTTCTGGCCTCGCATTTCTATTTTTTCTTCAACCAAGACCAAACGAGACATAACTGTCATCGTTTCGTCTTAACAATTTATCTCAATTTTCGGCTTGTAAATTAACCATAGACCACCTGTGCACCTGTTTTATCTTCCCTCTCTCTTTCTTCAATATTCCGGCAGGCACACTACTGTTATGACTTACAACTTATAATTCATATCCACTTAAATGCCCGAGAGTAATTTATATAATAATCATCACGACAAAAGATACTCTCAAGAACAAAGTACTGAATAAACACGCTCTGGTTCATTTTAATGAAACGTTAATAATTAACATTTTTTAATTACCTACTACACTGTTGTGTTGGAATTTTTTTTACTGTATATGAATTTAATTTAATTCATTCATTTTAGTTGTTACGTGTATTATATACCTGGAAAAAATTATATTACTTGAATCAAAAAACATTTTTTTGTTTCAAATGAAATTTATACAAAAGAAATTTTTTTTTTTACTTTCCATAAAAATTTTTTGAAGTCTATTTAGAATTTTTAGAATATTTAGAATAGACTAAAAAATTTTTTTGAGTGATTTCTGATTAAAAATTTGAATTTTTTGGTCATTAATCATCATATCAAATTAAAAAAAAAATTCTTTAATTCAAAATTCTTCCTCAAGAATTGAATTAATTTTGGTAATTATTTACAAATTGGGTCGACCCCATTTTTGGACATAACTCGGTAAAAAAATTAACATTTTTCAATTTTTTTTATGATTCTGCTTGTTTTCACGGTGCATTTATGATAAAAAATGTGAAAGAAAAAATGAAGATTTCGATAGCTTTTTTTGCCTTCAAAAGTCGGAAAAAATTTTGACTCATGTTTTTGGATAAAATTTCTATTTCATCTTTTTTTGATATATTTTTTTCAAAAGTACATAAAACAACGAATAATTTAGAAAAAATAATGGTCAACTTGTAAATAATTACATTAATTTTTTTTATCAACTATAAATAAATTATTTATTTTTAATCACGAGAATTAATCCGCTTGTACTTATAATTTGGGAATATAACATTAATTTTAATTTTAATATAATAGAATATTAAGCGGATGTAAACTATTCGGTATTTCAATTAGCTATTGATAAATATTTACCGATGAAATTGATGGAAAGTACAACTAGTGTGTACTTGGGTGTATAAATTAATACACTGTATTATAGAACGTTTTACGCTTTGGGTGTGTAGCGAGTGCTAACTACATTAAATCAGATTTGGCGCGGTGTAATTGCACTTGCTGATGAAATTTAGCCGCATTGGTGGGGTCCTCTCTTCTGTATACACTGAAATATTCGCCGGAAGTAGATAGGAGGCGCATCCTAGGATTAGCATAACAGAACGAGGGTTACTGTACCGTGTCTTTTAAGAGGGAGCGCTCGTTCGAGGAGGAGAATACTAAATTATATTATATTATATTATAGAAGTGCTTTGATATAATTTTCCTGGGTCTTGAGACGCGACGGATCTCCAATAAATCTGTCGCTTAATGAAACTGGACTCGCGTAAATTACTATGAATTCAGCGGCGTCATTAATTTCTTCTTGTCCCAGCTGTCATTTGATTTCCAGAGACGGCGCTACGTCAAGTAATTAGCATCACGGAAAGGAACTAGTTACTCCTTGCTCTGTAGATTATTTTGTATTTCCTTTTAATTCTGGTTCTGGCTCTGGCCTCTCTCTTGCATACTTAATGCTGTTTGCTGGTAGTCTTTTGCTGTGTATTATATATTGTATATTGTACAGCTCTAGACTCCAGACTTAACTGGAGAGGAAGAGAAAATTACGATGGGAGCGTACTTATCATTTACGCCTGCCTTACCAAACAACTAAACCCGAGAGATTTTATCTCGAGATGACGCCTTCTTAATGCGTGACCGGGGTCAATATGACACCGTTATACCTCTACGGAAGAGTAACTACCGTGGAAAAATTCCTCCCTGCTAATACGCATACCGGAGCAGATAATAAATCTCACAAACTATCATCATCGTGCTGTTGTTCCATTTTGTATCAATACGGAGACTTAATTGCTCCATTTAAAAACATAGACACTCACATTTTTTAGATTTCTTCATTTATATCATTTTTTTTATCACAAGATAATTTTTTATGCTTTAAATTTTTAATGAAAAATTATTTTTAAAGCTCACACTGATAGAAGGATTTATTTATAGTTACAAATATTTGTTAATATTTAACAAATCATTTATTAGAAGCCATTTTTTAGTCCTTAACAAATATTTCTTAGTATTTAAAAGATTTATTAATATTTAATAAATTAATATTAGATTTATTAAATAGAAACAAATAATTTTAAATATTAAGAAATATTTGTTTAATACTCAAAAGTGGTCTTTAATAAATGATTTGTTAACTATTAACAAATATTATTTAATACAAATAAACCCTTCTATCAGCGCAATACTAAAAAATCAGGAAATATGTTTTTATAAATTTTTAAAATAATTATCTTATCAAGTTTCGGATTTATCATCTCAATACTTTTGTTAACGCATAAGGATTGATCACCTTATACACCCATCAGCCCATCACTATCACCCAGGGCTGAATCCCTCCTCGGCGGTCTTTTTAGGAGCGAGCCAATTAGTCGACTCCACGCGACAACTTGCCGTCGGCGACTTATCTCACCCCATCGTATTTTAATCGGATTATCTTGAGGAACTCATCCGAGCAGCGAACACCCTGACACATCGCTCAGTACAAAGACCAAGGTCTTTTATAGAGAACCACTTGCCTCTTAATAATTTCTCGAGATCCCAACCTAACTCTCAAGACTAAAGGACTAAAGAACTAAAGAACTAAAGGACTCTTTTTTTTTTCTATAACTAAATTTAATGCAATTGAATTCCAGCCAAAAGGTTAATCTAGACCCAAAATTACCACACATGTGTTTTGTACGCACGTGGAATAAAATATTCTTCAAAATTTACTGTTAAATTCACAAATAATATTTTATCACAATAATAATTAATAAATACTTTTTATTTCACTGTAATTAATATTAAAATAGCCAAAATTAATTATTGATTTTCTAATTTTAACCTAGGTTAAACCTTAAACCTTAAACCTTAATAATGTTACAGTCAAAATTGATGAAATTTTTTTTGGATTTGATGGAGAATAATTATTACAAAAATTGTAATTAGGTCAAAAATAGCGTAGCTTCTTACAAATTCTATACTTTTCACGTTAATTTAAAATTTCTTTGGGTGTATGTGTTGATTTGTGAATAGTGAACAGTGAATGTGGACGGTGTACATTGTGAGGTAACTACGACTATGACTCACTCCAGCATCCGTAGTTTATTCTCTAAATTTGCGGACGTCAATCGTTGTCCCGGATTATTTGAGCACGCGAATCCGTGCATGATATATATCGCGGGTTGATTTATTCGAACGTGGATCGTGGAAGCGGCGGGCTCTACACAGTGCTAAATAAATTATAAGCGTGGTAGTGAGTGTACACGAGATTTAGCCTCACAAACCGCAAGCTTTTCACGGCTACACACACAACACACAAGATTCATGAATTTGGGCTAGTGTGTGCTCGAGTACAAACCCTTTGATGGGCTGCGAGTGTGTAGGAAAAGAAAGAACGAGGAAAATAGAAGTAGTTTGGGAGCTGAGGGAATTATATCAAAGTTTTGTAGGAATCCGGAAAGGACAAAGGCGTTCAGCTGGTGCTTCTGCTTCTGCCAGTTAAGAGGAGCTAAGACCCGCGAGAGGAGGAGAGGAGACCAAAATCGGTATGGGAGCAAGTTTTAACTGGCAGAATGGAAGAAGAAGATCCTGGATTTTCTTTGCCGAAAGAATGGTGAGAGAGAAAAGAAGAGAGATATAATAATTTCCTGGGACAATGGCAGACGGATCGTAATCTCTGTTCGAATAGGTTGGTATACGCCGTGCAGTGCGCTAAAAAGAATGAGATGGCCCTGGGTCCTGGGTGGTGGGTGGTGAAATAAAAATGAAAGGATATAAAAAGACATTTTATATTCACGTTCTCACAGGGAACAAAAAAGGTTGAAATAATAAAATCGAGTGGGAGTTAAAAGTCGGATTCTTTTAACCGGTACTCTTTATCGGCTAAAATTTCATTTCACTCGCTACTTCTATTTTCACGACTTTTGCTTGTATAAATCTTCAGATTTATTTTTTTTTTTGATAAATTCATATATTTACTTCACTTTTAATTTAAACATTAAACCTTTGAATTGTATAGAGACGTAAAATTTTAATTACTACACTGAGAAAACGGTTTGTTTGACTCAAATGCACAGATTTATTTGAAATGAATCAAAAATATTCATTTAATGTTAACAAATTTCTTTTGTTTAAATATATATTACTTTGAATCAAATACTATTTCGTTTCGGTTTATTTAATTGAATCGACTCATTTATTTCATTCAAATAAAGATTTGTTAACTATTAACAAATCTCGCTTCAAGTAAATTACGCTTGGTGTCGCTATTTTTGAATGTAAGCTAGAGTATTGTTAACATTTGACTTTTTTTGTGACCAACCACTATTTCTTTTATATTTATTTTATTATAATATTAATTTACCTATTGATCTTGAAAAAATTTTATTTTTTCCGGTTGTGACTTACTATTTTTTTTTTTTTTCATTAAAATTTTTTTTTATTTTCATGCAGTTATTGGAACGAAAAAAAAATTTCTTAAACTAAAATCCGTGTCGTTTAGTAATAATTTTTTTACAGAAAATTTTCAAATGTGGTATTGAATATAAAATTTGTATATTTTATAACAATATTAGTTTATTTTTGTAAAAAAATATACTACTATTACTTATAATACTAATAAAAATACTATGATTACTATGATACTGAAGTTAGCCGTCAGCTATCAATTTTAAAAATTTAAAAACAAATCAATTACAATAAAAAAATGCTTCTAAAAATTTTCACTTATAATTTTTATTAATTTTAACATGTGAAATTTTTTAATTAAAATTTTTTCATAATAATTTTATTGTTATAAAAGTCGAAAAAATTTACAGATGTCTGTTAATTTATAATAATAAAGTTAGTCGACATTTTTTATTTTTTTATTTTGCTTAATGGGTTAAATTAGAACTAAATAATATTTTTTTTTAATTGCACTTACAGTTTTTCGAATTTTTTACAAATGAAATTAAAAAAAAAATTTTTTTGTAAAATTTTTTTTCGATAAAAAAAATTCTAAAAATTTTTAGATGTCAGCTAACTTTATTGTCGTTGTTAATTTCAGTATAATTAATAATTTCAAAAAAAATGCCTATTTTACCCCAAACGTTCGATATGTCCACTTTTACAACTTTCCTAACCTAAAACTAAAAATCATTGCTTTGAGTATATTTAAACATACCATTTATTTATAGTTAACAAATCTGATTTGGTTGAAATATACGATTGTTAGCACCAAAGAAATATTTGTAAACTATAAACGAATCTGGATTTCATTCAAATATACTACAACTTTGTCTCAAATAAATATTTCTGGTGATATTTAAATAAGAGATTTATTTATAGTTAACGAGCCTCATTTCATTTAAATGAATTGTTTTTTCAGTGTACACTTTTTGTATTAAATTTTTCATTATTATTCAATAGTCATCTATATTATTAAGAGAATAAGCAAAATTTTGTGGCCAGTGTATTTATATGATAAAATGGGTTTTTATGGTTAAATTTGATAGCGTTAGAAAATAATTGCCGTGAAGTTGTGCCTTTTTAAGGTTTCATATCATTCTCACCAATGGTCAATTTATGATGATAAGTATTTAAGCTGCATTCAAAAATGCTCTATCTTTAGATACATAATTAAGAAATGACCTTGTATCTTGTGAACTATTGACATTTTTAAAGATATAAGCTCATCTCGATGTTACACTCATCAAGACCTTTCATTTAAGTACCCACATCAATTTTTCATATATTTATATGTATTATATATATTTATATATGAAAAATATATCAAAATGCATGTGGGTACACAAACGAAAGCTCTTGATGAGTGTAACATCGGGATGAGCTTATATTTTTAAAATTGTCAATAATTAAGAAAGTACAGTGCAATTTAACATAATTAAGAAATGACCTTGTATCTTGTGAACTATTGACATTTTTAAAGATATAAGCTCATCCCGATGTTACACTTATCAAAACCTTTCATTTAAGTACCCACATCAATTTTTCATATATTTTATATATTTATATATATGTATATATGAAAAATATATCAAAATGCATGTGAGTACTCAAATGAAAGCTCTTGATTAGTGTAACATCGGGATGAGCTTATATATTTAAAAACGTCAATAGTTAAGAAAGTACAGTGCAATTTAACAAAAGTCATTATTTAACAAAGTAAAATTTTATTTATTAATAGTTCACAAATCACGGCAGTCACATAGTGACTGCAAGGTTGCTAGTTAATTCTTATCAGCCTTGTAGAATCCTCCCGAGTAAATAAAATTAATACAAAAAAAATTTTTCATAAAAATATAAATAATTTTGCTAAAAAAAAAAAAATTTGACAATTTATGATAAGTCAAATAACTTTTGAAATAGTAAATTCATAAAAAAATCCGTTTTTATAGATCATTCAATTTTCTATAATAAGCGTATATCACATTTTCTCGAAAGTTGCTTCTATATCAAAAACTTCAGCATCAAATGCAATATCTATCACCAAACACAACTCAAACAAATACCCCAACAAAGAAAAGCTCGATTAAAAGTTGGTAAAATAAACAAATCTCCAGATTAAAAATAAATATCCACAATCTTAAGATTGCCCGATTGCTCGTTGAGCAAAAAAAGTAATAACAGTCTTTACCGAGGCAACAAAACCAAAAACGAATGTAAGAAACAAAAGAATGAAGAATAATAAAAATCAATCGCCATCCGCCGCGCAATATCTGAGGTCAGTGTATACGTAAGGTCAACAATATTCTCCTCGGATAAAGTGTATAGACCTGAAGTTATACTCCGGCTAAGAAAGAGGGCGAGGATGAGGGGGAGTAAGCTAAACTTGGAGGAAGAAAGGGGTATAGATGCAACCCACGATCGATTGTACACGTGTATCCATTACGGGACGTTGTAAGTGTACCTCCAGCCTTTGAGCTTGCAGCTTCTAGCTTGGCTATTCTCTCTGTAGCATAGCATGGATGTGGATATACAGTCGACGCTCTCTGTATTGGACCTCTCTGTATTTGACCACATTCTTCCTCTATATTTGACGATTTTATACAGCTCTTATGGACAAGGACGAGTCAAATACAGAGAATGGTCCTGTACGGGCGAGTCAAATACAGAGAGCGTTGACTGTATATAATATATGTAATGCCCTAGCTCTCGTCTCGAGCTCGGGCATGAAGAAGTCTAGGTCGTCTGTATACATACCAAATACTGAAACTCCATACTCCACACTTATAACTGTGCAGCAGTCACCAGATGTGGACAACCAGGTACACTATGCTCTACTGTACTATGTACTAAACTATAGGAACTACAAGTAAAGGGGGTGTGCACTATGGAGCTCGCCGCAAAACGTCTGCTCGACTTTACTTCAGTTGAGGAAACTCAGAAGAGACTTTGATGCCTCTCTATATCTGTAGATGTTTACCTTATTCTTGTGTCTTATACTCCACTTTAAGCTTTTGCTCTTTTCTATTATTGTTATCATTATTATTGCTGTACATTACTGCACTCCGCCCAGCTCGGGTCATATCTATCTGCAGATACATAGTGGATACATAGCAATAGATATATAAACTTCGAGTGCCTTGGGAGAGGTCTTGAGGTTGCTGTTCTGTTGTGTGGAAACCGGCTTGTTACGCGGCACATGAGATCGCTACAACATAAGACATTACCGGAATTGCTTGTATTTCGGGAGGATAAAGGGAAGAACAAATAGAGAAAAAAACACACGAGCTTTTTTTCTGTTTGCTAAATTGTTAACGGTTCGGCCAAAGACTCGTATCGAGTACATGTAATGGAAAGGTGGGCTTTTATTGGACTCGGTAATTCGTTTTATCAATTGTACAGTCGCTTTGAATCTATCCACACGGAGAGAAGAGATAGTTACTTTTTTATGGGCAAGAACGTATCTATTTATTACTGTTACATTATTGTAAATAAAATGTTAAAAAAATAAATTATTCATTTTTAAACAAGCAATCACAGTTTGGGAATAAAAAGATGAATTAATAAGTTTTATTATTTAATTATAATTGAATAATTTATAGTTGATTATTTTACGAAAAATATTATAAATAAATTTTTTCGTATGAATTTTAATTAATATTATATCTATATTATTAAGAGAATAAGAAAAATTTTGTGACTAGTGTATTTATATGATAACATGGGTTTTTATGGATAAATTTGGTATCATTAGAAAAGTCTTGACCTAGAGTTATGACTTTTCAAGGTTTCATATCATTCTCACCAATGGTCAATTTATGATGATAAGTATTTAGGCTGAATTTGAAAATGCTCTATCTCTAGATACATAATTAATAAATGACCTTGTATCTCGTGAACTATTGACATTTTTAAAGATATATGCTCATCTCGATGTTACACTCATCAAGACCTTTCATTTGAGTACCCACATCAATTTTTCATATATTTATATATATTATATATATGTATATATGAAAAATATATCAAAATGCATGTGGGTACTCAAATGAAAGATATTGATAAGTGTAACTTCGGGATGAGCTTATATCATTAAAATTGCTAATAATTAAGAAAATACAGTACTATTTGACATAATTAAGAAATGACCTTGTATCTTGTGAACTATTGACATTTTTAAAAATATAAGCTCATCCCGACAATACACTCACTAAGACCTTTCATTTAAGTACCCACATCAATTTTTCATATATTTATATATATTATATATATGTATATATGAAAAATATATCAAAATGCATGTGGGTACTCAAATGAAAGATATTGATGAGTGTAACTTCGGGATGAGCTTATATCATTAAAATTGCTAATAATTAAGAAAATACAGTACTATTTAACATAATTAAGAAATGACCTTGTATCTTGTGAACTATTGACATTTTTAAAAATATAAGCTCATCCCAACAATACACTCACCAAGACCTTTCATTTAAGTACCCACATCAATTTTTCATATATTTATATATATTATATATATGTATATATGAAAAATATATTAAAATACATGTGGGTACTGAAATGAAAGCTGTTGATGAGTGTAACATCGGGATGAGCTTATATCTTTAAAAACGTCAATAGTTAAAAAAGCACAGTGCAATTTAACAAAATTCATTATTTAATAAAGCAAAATTTTATTTATTTATAGTTCACAAGTCACGGCAGTCATATAGTGACTGCAAGGTTGCTAGTAAAATATTGTATAATTATTATTATATTATATAAAATAATATTTTAGTTATTTTGTAGCTCATTAATTCATAATTATGAAATTTAAATAAAATTAAAGTAAGTAACATTCTATACATGCTTTTAATTTTCATTAATTATCGTGATATTTATGCTTTAATTAATTACAATGTAATTATTACAAAAAAATATTAATGAATCCTATTCAAAGTAATACAATATTAAAGTTTTTATCGCCTCCTTTAATCCATACATGCGAATAAATAGGTAGAGCAGTAGGTAGGTTTTTAATTTAATTTTAAACCGTTTATAAAAATATATTAAATAACCATTTAGTTAAACGCCCGGGCATTATTTAGTGAACTTTTTTCTGATCGGATTCGACGTAATCCGCGTTAATATTCCAGAGCAATTTAATATTTATATTAATCTGGCTTTTGAATATTTAGCAACGGGTTTTTATTCAATTACGCCCCCGACTTTTTCCCGATTAATTTTTGTAATTAAAATTTTATCGATTGCATTCCGTGGAGAAGACCGCGTTGGAAGAAAAAAAATAATAAAAATGGGAATTAATTTTATTTTAATAAAAGAGAAATTTAGGAAGGGAATTAAATTTAATTGGAGCAATAAACAATTGATAATTAGGCTAGTGCCTATTCTTAGTAAGAAAAAATGCCTGAATTTATTTTAATTCTCCGCCTAATTACGCCTTACACCGACCCACCGGTAACCGCGGGACTTTTAACTTTTTGGTCTGTTAACTGTATCATAACCGACGATCTCGACGCGCATTCAGAATTAAGAATTAAGACTCTTCCGGTTTTTATTTTATTGTTACCAAATCTCACGCACTGAGCACTGAGTTTATTTTTATTTTTAATTTTTAACATATACAGCTTCTATCGTCCAGCTGATTCTGTTTTGCAGAAGATTAAATACCCCGGGTTTTATATTCAATTACACGTAACACATACAGTAATAATGTTGTGTATATTATATATATCCGGCAGTGGCTCACCATTTTCGAACACACTCAATGATTCGTTCGCGGTTTTCTGCGTTGAACCTCCGACCGCCAGTCAATTGATATTAATTCCCGATTGGCAATTAAACGGCCCACCATCCTCTAGAGTAGACTAATATCCAAAATTTCGGTTCCAGGGGAATAACAATTGTTGCTTGTGCTTATACAAACAATGACACCACTTTGCATGTATTTAAAATCTATTTATTTATGCAAACATTTCCGTTCATTTTTGTTCTCGATATTTAAATTTTAAATTATTTAACATAATTTAAAAATTTATTTTAACAAGTCAAAAATTACGTTACTTTTTTTTATAAATTTTTATCAATAGTTTTTTAAAAATTTTATAACTCAGTAAAGTTTAAATTGTAATTAGTTATAATATTATAAATTATCATGAATAATTTTTGAGAGGTTGATAAATTAATTTCTTTATTATTATTAATATTATCATTTTTTTTAGTCCAGACTGGGATTCGAACCCGGATCATTTAGTTACGCGCCGAAGGCTCTACCAGTTGAGCTATCAGAGACACTGCATTTTTAATTAGTTATTTTTTATTCATTTCAAAGGTCTGGTTCTATAAATTACTACAAAATTAGTAGAAAAATTTATTTTTCATTTGAGATATTAAATTTTCCAATTCATGAAAAATTTATTAAATCAAAATTTGACGATTTTTACAAATAAAAAAATCAATTAGTGTTTTTTAATTAGGGGAGAAGGGGGTCAATTGAACCAAAAAAAGTTTAGTAATTTTTTACCATTCGAATTAAAACTAAATAATAACTTTTTTTTTCTTGGAATGATAGTTTATTAAGTCTACTATCATTATCAATACATAAATTAGTTAATAAACAACGTGAATTTTTAAAAATTATTAATTTATCCAAACGCGTCGAATGGTTCAATTGACCCCGCTCGGGGGCAATTGAACCACTGCTCGGGGTCAATTGAACCAATGACATTTATAACTCAAACCCGAACTTTTAATAAATAACATATTAATTGTTACTTTCTAATATTACTGTTGCACATTTTTAATACACATATATTATATTTAATAAATTAAAAATCGATTTAAAAATAATTTTAATTACAAATTGAGTTTATCAAATTGTTAGGTTATTTCCCTGAGTATTTTTCACGTCGAGTCAAGATGCGCGCGCATGTCCCATGCTTCTCCGTATGGTTCAATCGTCCCCGGGACTGCTGGTTCAATTGACCCCGTATAATTTTAAAACAATTAATAGTAAATAATAAATAAATAAACCATTCTATCACTATAAACAAAGTTGAGGATTATAAAATATAAGTATATACAACTACTATAATTCAAATTTTATCAATTAATTCAAAAATTTAAATATTATTAAACAATTTGTCACCAGCCGAAAAGAAAGTTTGCATGCCTAAAAATAAGAAAATCTCAATTTTTCAAAATTTATCGATCGCAATGATTTCAAATTTTGATCATATCCAAGTTTAACATATTAGAATCTAATTCTAAGAGCATGAAGCGTTTTTTCAATTTTTTCGATTTTTTAAGTCGAGTGGTTCAATTGCCCCGTGGTTCATTTGACCCCCTTCTCCCCTACTTAATTACTTAAAGTCAAAAGGCTGGCAATAGCCTAATCGGCTCGGTACCTGCATTTCGAAAGAGTGGGACCAGGGTTCGATTCCGGCACGCACCAATATTTTTCAGTGATCATAAGTAAATAATATGTGCGTTACATTGCCAGCTTCTGTACCAGCCGGGTTTTCTGTGGTTTTCCCGTATAGATATGGAGGTGAAAATGTTATTATAGAAATCCCTCCGTACTATTTAAGGCCGTAATGCAAATGCAGGTACTGATCATAACGCGTAAGCCGGCCACAGTCGCAGCACTATGCGGAGATGCAAGACTATGTTGATTATAAAAGTGGAGATACGTTGATTATAAATTTGGATAATATTTTGATTATAAATGTGGAGAATGTGTTGATTATGAAAAGAGTTGAAAGATTGTATTGATAATAAAAAGCGGGGAGCATATGTTGATAATAAAAAAGTCGAAAAAAAAAAAAAAAGACTATATGCGGAGACCCTGAGATAATCAGGCTTGTAAAAACTAGAAAACGGTATACAAGTAAAAACTTATAATAATAACAATAATTACTTAAGTTTAAGCAAATAAATTTTTTTGCCCAGAAAATTTTCTATAAAATGTATTGGAGTGTAACTTTAGCGTGTTTTACGAGTCGAGTCAATGACACCAAAAAAGTTGGCCAAACAAATGAGTATCCGTGAGTTAATTAGCTAGCAATTACGAGGCAGAAAACTCCTAAAAGTGGTAAGTTACCGATGGGAATCATTAACTTCCATCCACATTTCAGCTCCCTCTGTCATGTTGTCACTTATCTTTGACCTGGAATCAGCCATTACCATTGCCATTGGACTCTTAATCTAAGGATCTGGTATCAGATAGCCCACGAAATTAGTCGTCGTTAATGGCGACAAAAAGTACACACCAAATGTAAATAAAAGCTAAAAATCAACAGTACAGGTGAAAAATCTCGATATATGTTTCTACCTCCACTCATGTCGCACTTCAGGACAAACAGCACGGACACAATACACCGAAATGCCACTGGATAAACATTGTGTCCCGGTGAGTGGAATTAAATTCGATTAGGCGAGAATGCCGATCATCGACTGGAGTATATCGTATACGAGGAAACCGCCGCACTCTGTTCTCGGTGTACAGCGAATTTTCCGGGCGATGGGGCCGTACAGCCATTAGCCGTTCTCCGAGAATTCGACTGCATCAGCAAATAACCGCTACTCTATCCATACCAGCACCAACACACGCGAGACACATTGGCTACCACTAATACTGATACGGTGTTAAACTAAAAGCATACATGTGTGTACAGAATACATTCAGAGACGGCTAAGGACTGAGTCTCTCCATTTGCTAATCCGACCTAATGGCATGGAATGAATTACGCTCCTCATTCTAACGACCAGGACACCCATTTTTTAAATCTTAATCGTAATGCTCAATATGAATATCTGCGGTAAGAATGGATTAAAAAATGAAAAAAGGTTTTAATTATTTGGATTAAGAAAACAATTCTTTTTTTTTTATAATTGGCTTGCATTAATTCGAGAAATTAAAGAATTTTATCGAGAACATGAAAATAATTTTGGAAAAAAATTAAGTTGGGTTTCATTAAAAAAAAGCTGATGTTTTTTTTGGAAATGGAAGAAGATTATATTAAATTTTAAAGAGAACCAAAAGCTGCTTTGGAATTACTTACTAATAAAAGCTGATCAAAAAATTGCAAATTAAAAATTTTATCTTTGCAGAAATTATTGGTTTGACATTTTCAGTGTTCGCAGGTGAAATGTAGAGCTTAAAAAAAAGCTACAATCCCGCTTTATTCAATCCTTGTCCAACAAATATTTCATGAATTTTCAAAAATGCAATTCTACCCTTAACTTAAAAAAAAAAAATAAAATTACACGAAAAAAACAAGATGACACTGGATATCATTCCAAATTATACTCAGTGATATCTGTAGTGGAAAAAAAGTTTCAGATAGTAGCTAAAAAAATCCATAATATACTACGTAATATCTGGATTATACTCATTGTAATCTGAATTATACTAGCTATCTAAAATTTTTTCTCACTCAGTATAATCTTGGATGATATCTAGTATCATCTTGTTCTTTCCGTGTAGTTGAAAAATAATCAAATTTTTTTGAAATTTTATCTAAATATTCCGAATTGGAGTCTTGATAGGAATTTTTAATCAAAAAATTTGATCGTACTGCTTAAATTTGAGGAATAAAAAATTATGAAAAGAAAACAAAATAATTGCTCAAGATTTTTATAGTTTCAAGACAAAAAAAATCTTGAATCAAGCTAACAAGTTCTCTTGAATACAATTTTATACGATCAAAAATATTTCCCTCGAATCAATTTCTTTTTTTCAACAAATAAAAATCCCGGAGTCAAAAAGTGAAAAATAAAAGCAAGAAGCAGGAGAAGAAGCGCATATATAAAAAAAGGGATAAACGTGAATCGCGTGATGCTCATCAGAGTGAAGTGCAGCGGTCTATTCTCCGCGGGATGTAAATGCTCGGATACATCCCATCAGGGTTTGTCGGCGTATGACCAGTCGTATGTAAATCGTCCGAGCATATATGCACAATCCACATATTCATATTACGGACAATGTACATACACATATATATGATAGATATTTTGCAGATATTCCCGTCACACGCGTATCGCTCTTGTATTTGCCACCACTACCGTGGATGCACGAGCCCCACCGAAATGCGTTGTTCGTGAGCTAAATATTCGTAAGAGCCTACCACGATACCAGCAAACTTACTGAGCGGAAGCTCCTGCAAAGAGGAAAAGATTGTAATCCGCGAGTTATCCCGCGCGAAAAAACCGAACGATTGTACAAATATCCGAATATTGTACTTGTATTGGTGTATGTATGCATAATATTATATTATATTACATTTCAGTACATACCACCATCACCGCTGGTTCCTTCTCTGTCGCTGTAGCATGTAAATTTTTTTTCTCATTTTCAATAGCCACGTTTTGGCTCCTCGGCGCCTATCGAATTTAAAAACGCTTATTCTGGAGAGATGTGTGCGAATGTGTGGATAAAAAGCTTCGGCTTTGTTCAATTTTACCCTCCACTACTTTCGGATAATACGTCTCGGGTTCGGGTTTTTAATATTGTAAGGTAAAAGCCCTAATAGATGATCACGTACCAGTATATGATCACTCCATGTATCTGTATATCTATATTCACAAATATAGGTATACAAATACATGGAGTGATCATCTACTGGTACATGATCATCTATTGGGGCTTTTACCTTACATCAAATATATATATTTTGAATTTTCCACTCTAGCTTAATGTATCGCTGGTTTGAAGCTACTTTGCGGATTGTCAAAAAAAAATCTCTAAGGGATTTTTCACACTTAAAACGAAAAAACCAGGTCAAAAAATTATAGTCACTGTTTTGAAATAAGACAGCCGTTCTGTGAATTGCAAAAAAAAAACTTTAGGATCAACCCGAAACTTGTAATTTTGACTAATTTTTTTCTTAACAAAATTACAATATTATGCAAATGAAAAAAGGAAGTTTGTAAAATATTTTAGGCGTATAAATGTCCTATATAAGGGATAAACAGTTTGAAAAATTTCCGAGCGGAGCCCCATTCGGAGCGAGTGAGTTAAACCCTGAGAGATTTAAGCTAAACCAAATCAGTGTCCCTCACCCCAGGTTCATAATACTCACAGATGCTCATATCGATCCGAGCAGAGGGAATAAGAGAACCAACGCGGAGGAATGAATCAGGTTAGAGGACACGGAGCTCCGGCAGCCATACGAGAACCCTCTGCAGACTCGTAAAATCCACCAGTCCAAGATTTACTCCCGGATCGGTCGCTTCATTGGCAATAAACCCGGAGAGCGCGACAAAAGAGACCATTTTCCCTAAAGCTCTTTTGGCGCTTGCGAGAGAGGCCGCCCGGGCGACATCTATGGCCGCTGACGCGAACAAATAATCCGTACCATCCTCATTCTCATCAATAAAGGGAAATGCGTGGCCATTTCATTCCTTTCTTTGCTACTTTAAACGTTTAACGAGGAGTGCAAATATCTGTACGGTACACCGGAGCCGTACGGAACGGAAAAAGGCAGTAAAAGCTCGATAACGTTCCTTAAAGGAACGAATACGAAGAGAAATTAAATTTTTCTCTCTCTTTCTGTGAAGAAATTCTCTCTGGTTTGTATTTAAGGGAAGGAAACTCGGTCTTACATGTTAGCAGTGCACTCGCGTCTGTTTTGTTGACGTCAACTCCTCTAGACCTGATAGAGATACTTTTTCGGTCCCTGGTGCGACGATGTAGTTGATGGTTGAAGCTTGAAGCTTCTTTTTGGCAATAAAACGAGCAAGAACCTACGGCAAAGGCACGCTCCCGCAAACCAGAAGCAGACTCGATGTAGATGGCGTACTTCTGCACTATGGTTGGTCGAGGGAGTGGAAGAGAGTATACCTTGTGCCTTAGACTGTGTTTACTGTGTACAGTATGCTTAACTTAACTGCCTTAACTGTGGGATGAACGGGAATGGAGGTACTCTTTACTCTGCTGCAAAACCGCAACCCGAAAGTTGCCTTGAACAAGAAGGCCGCTGAGAAAAGACCGATAAGGAATACGCAACAGAGAACCCAAACCATCTAGTACTACATGGCATAACATTATGTCTACACGCCGGCTGGATGTATGTGTGTGCACAAAGATATGAAGCTGGTGTAGGGCACAAGGTACGTACATATCTTATTCCGGCATGTATGCCTTATTCACCCCCTCGGTTCCAGGTTCCCGGCTCCGGCTCTACCCACCGACGAGCGTTCTGGCACATTTGCCTAACCACGTTACCGAGACCCGATTCTAACTTGCTTTACGATCCGTGCTATTTTATACCGTTCAACTATGTGCATTTGTCTTTCGCAATAACGTGACCAAATTATTTATTACTTGTGTTTTTGGATTCTTGGGGGTTTTATTGATTCATTTTGGGGGAGGATAGGTAATTGGATAGTGGAGAAAGGTTTTTGGGAAGACTTGGAGAGTTTTGGAGCAAGGAATGATTTTTTTTTGGGAATCACTTATTTATTTTCTTGATAGTCATCAGAAATTACATAAAAAAATTTTTAACATCAATTTTTTGATGAAAAAAAATAACTAAATTTAATATTAAGAATTTTTTTTAAAGAATTAAAATTTTACTAGCAACTTTGCAGTCACTATGTGACTGCCATTACTTCTAAACTATAAATAAATAAAATTTTATTTTATTAAATTAAAACTTTTGTTAAATTGCATTGTACTTTGTTAAATATTGACGTTTTTGAAGATATAAGCTCATCTCGATGTTGCACTGTACTTTCTTAACTATTAATTGAAGTATTTAAAGATATAAGCTCATTCCGATGTTATACTCATCAATAGATTTCATTTGAGTACCCACATGCATTTTTGATATATTTTTCATAAATACATATATATAAATATATAAAATATATGAAAAATTGATGTGGGTACTTAAATAAAAGGTCTTGATGAGTGTAACATCGAGATGAGCTTATATCTTTAAAAATGTCAATAGTTTCACGAGATACACGATCATTTTTTAATTATCTATCTAGAGATAGAGTATTTTCGAATGCAGCCTAAATACTTATCATTATAAATTGACTATTAATGAGAATGATATGAAACCATGAAAAGGCACAACCCCAGATCAAGAGTTTTCCAACGATACCAAATTTAACCACAAAAACCCATTTTATCATATAAATACACTGGCCACAAAATTTTGCTTATACTCTTAATAATATGGATTATTTTTTTCAAGTCATCAATAAAAGAATTAAAAACATTTTTTTAATTAATTTTCGGTTTTTTTTTTTTTTAAATTAAATCACTTATTTTACAAAAAGTCTAAAATTTTGAATTTTTTCTCGGACACAATATTCATTCTAAATACAAAAATTTACTTCAGTACTCCAACCAAAGATTGAAGATCCAATAAAATAAATATAGCTTCTCCATATCGTGTATTTATATCTGACCATTCCAATTTAAACTTCTACAGTAATAAACTTCGAACAATATCAAAAAAGCTCACTATCTCAATATAAGTTTCGTCCCAATAAAGTCCAAGATTAAAGATACCATATCATCTAACCCCGGAATTTAATTTTACAGATGAGTGGAAAAAGAACACGAAGTTTCAAGTGTGCAGTTCACCATCGTGACAGAGAAGTGAGCTCCGAAAATGACTTCCATCTGCTGATCCACGAGCCCCCGTTTTTTCACAGGTGAGTGATTTTCATTTAATTTAATAACTATCAAACTGCGCAAACAAGATAACACCTTTGGACAATTTAAAGTACATACATGCGCATATACATCCTACCAGTGAAAATATTATGACCCGAGATATTCAAAGCAGGTAACACATGAACGAGCACACTCCTTTTATTCCTCAGAATATGTATAGTATCACTTTAAACATTCCCTCAGGGCAGACTTTTCTTCCCCGGCTTCTTCCATTTCTTGAGACTTTTCCGTTTTCTTCTTCCCCGTGTTCCCTGGAGTGGAAAAAGCTGGGCAGTGACAACCCCCACGTGCGTCGCCATAAACGCGAGTGTATAAACAGAAACAGAAGCAGAGCCACGGTAGTGCCTCGCGCCAAGGACGCTCTAGGAATATAGAGGGCAGGGAATGCAAATTACTTGAAAGTAACTTGAGGAAACTCGACTGTTGTCGTCGTTTCTTGTACTGGAGTCTACTAACCATCACACGGTTCCAGCATCCAAAGTAACTCGCTTCTTCTATCTCTCTTGCACTCAAGGCTTGGGCTCTGTATTATTGCGCAGTCTGGATGGGATGTAGGTAGTTCACTTTGACACTGTTGGTGAATAGCAGACCAGACAGAGAAAGATTAAATCGACAACATACATCTCGTGACGTCTCTCTCGCGTATTAGACACAACATGGCTGTGCACTTTCCCGGACAGCCGTGACGACACTTAGCCATAATGTGTCCCCGAGGAAAAGATTAACAAGAGGAAAAAACTTAAAACTCTACGCTCTGTATTCTATACTCTACAATATAAATTTATCATTTAATTCCCATCGCTCAATTGATCTTTTTAATGACCGCCCGAAGTATCCTTTTTTATTACGCACTACATGTTAAGTGCTGACTTTAATAGGCCGAGTGTAAATCTACTTTAGAACCTGAAAGGTACTAAATTTATTTTTTTTTGTGGAAATAGTTATTTCTTGATAAGGTGATTGGATTTCATTTAATTTGAAGTGTTTTTTTGGAGTCAAATTTATTGCAAATATAATACGATTGGAAATTTCCACATTTTTAATTATTGAGATAAATTAGGCAATTAAAACTCTGGTCGATTAAATTTTTTGTAATCTATATTGTTAAGAGAATAAGAGAAATTTCGTGCTCTATCTCTACACGGAAAAAAGAAAACTCGAAAACTTACAGTATATAATGCAACATGGCGCTTCGTGATGAAAACTGGAAAAATTACAGTTTCAGATTGTAATTATTACAGATTTTATAAGAATTACATTATAGAATGTAATATTTACATTGGAAGCTCTGAATATTAAATTAAAAAATTGAATTTAGAAAAATGTTATTTCAAACTGTAATTTTTATAGTTTTGATTACGACGGGACCGATTTTACATTTTATACTGTAATTGTTCGAGTTTTCTTTTTTCCGTGTAGATATATAATTAAGAAATGACCTTGTATCTTGTGAACTATTGACATTTTTGAAGATATAAGCTCATCCCGATGTTACTACACTCATCGAGACCTTTCATTTGAGTACCCACATTAATTTTTCATATATTTATATATATTATATATATGTATATATGAAAAATATATCAAAAATGCATGTGGGTACTCAAATGAAAGCTCTTGATGAGTGTAACATCAGGATGAGCTTATATCTTTAAAAATGTCAATAGTTAAAAAATTACAGTGCAATTTAACAAAAGTCATTATTTAATAAAGCAAAATTTTATTTACATCTTTATAATTCACAAGTTATAGCAGTCACATAGTGACTGCAAGGTTGCTAGTTATTATAACCTAATTTAATTGTTTTTGCATTACTAGGAAGTTTTTAAAAGCCAAACTGCTGATTAGTTTATTATTTTTTTAGAAATTTATAATTTTAACCAGATCATAAAAAATAATAAAGAATTACCAGCTTTAAAAGATTAAATTAATTTTTATCTAACGAAATTATGATTTCCTTTATTAGCTAATTTGAAATGCCAGACATTTAAAAAAAAAATTACTATGCAAATTTTAATTAAAAATATCGCGCAAAAATTTCTCAAATTCTTAAAATTCTTTACGAGGTATTGCAATTAAATTTATTTTATTTATTTACCCTAAAGTTCCATCAATAAATCGATTAAATACACCGAAAATAATTTTGAGCGGTTGTTTTGATCCTCTGTCACCCTTCGCCCCGCTCGCGCCAAACTTGTCAGTGGCTGTAATATAAATTTTGGCTCGATCCACGAACCTGTCGTTAACACAAGCCTTTTCCGTTAAAAAAAACTCACACATCCTTCTACAAATTCTCACTCAGCTCCAAAAGACCTTATATACCTTTGATATATTATACTTTATACATTATACATTATATAATACACGTCTACACTACACTTAACTAGTCGGCTGCCTCTTAGTCGGTCGTAAAATAAAAAAAATAAAATAAAAAAAAAAGGGAATAGAAATAGAGACATAATAATTTTCTCTCTTCAATACTTTGAGGATTAATAACAGAGATAAATATATATTTATTGGATAATGGGTCTCTGAGAAGAAAAAATGCCGTGTTTAAAGTCGATCAAAAGCTTGCCGGGTGGTCACCGAGCGTACTCGCGGCCGCATTCCTCGCTTTTCATTTTCTACAAAACAACACATAAATACTTTGAAGAAGGACAAATAATATGAGCAATAGCAATAATAATAATAAGAACGTAAATTTAACTCGCAATAACAAACATAATAAATAATAAAATAAAATAAAATTTGAAAGTACGTCAGGATAATCGCCGGTCGAGCGGCAACGACTTTACTTTGTCGATAAGTTTTTCTCAAATAAAAACCGCCTCATATTGTCCTACTGTTTCTATTGTGTGTCGTTCGTTTAGTTCTTAGTTGCCTTCTTCATTCTTTATAAATATATATGTACGTGTATCGTCTTTAGTTTACTTGGGAAGTTTTATTACAAAGTAAAAGACGACATGTAACATATTATAACATGGTCGTCTGACATCAAAGGGCCAGACATCTGATCATCAGAACCGGAATCGGAAAAATTGTTGACTTTTGAGGACAATAATACAAAATACCGAATATCAAAAAATACCGACACACTTTCTTTTTTTATTGAGCTATTTGTCATCTTATAGTTATGTAGCTTACCTGACATACATATGCTATAGATAATGAAATTAAGAGCGGTTGATAGTTGATTTTCAAACGAGTTTTGCTCATGAATAAGATAAAATTAAAAAAAAAATGCTTCGCTCTTCGATAGATAATTTAATTATCTATCGAAGAGCGAAGCGCTTTTTTAGAAAATTTTTATTTATTTATGCATAAAATGCGTTTTAAGATTCCATAAGTTGTACAAGTATGACAGAGATACTTTCGTTTGTCCAATAGAGGGCGAGAGAGAGAAAAAATGTAAACCCTTCTTAATAACAAACTAACAACCTTGCATTCACTATGTGACTGCCGTGACTTGTGAACTATAAATAAATAAAATTTTGCTTTATTAAATAATGAATTTTGTTAAATTGCACTGTGCTTTCTTAATTATTGATGTTTTTAAAGATATAAGCTCATCCCGATGTTACACTCATCAAGAGCTTTCATTTGAGTACCCACATGCATTTTGATATATTTTTCATATATACATATATATAATACAGTACAACCTGGTTATAAGTTACTGTTTGGGGCTGTAAGAGAAAAAATTCTCGGAAAAATTTGTCCCCCACCACTATGTTTTACTCCGAGATCGCTCAGTTTGATGCGTATGTGTGCATCGTGTTCGTGTTTGCACCCGCACTCCTTTTATAAGTTACTTGACGTTTATCATTTCTTTACGTATAATAGTGCTGTTATTTGTGTATATGTAGTTCATATAAGAGTAACTTATAAAAGGACTGCGGGAACAAACTCATCAGCGATAACCGAAAAACGTTGTCAGTAAAACTGTAGTGGGGGAACCATTCCGAGAAGAGTGAAAAGAAATTGAGGGGAAGTAACTTATAATCGAGTAACTTATAACCAGGTTGTACTGTATATATAAATATATGAAAAATTGATGTGGGTACTCAAATGAAAGGTCTTGATGAGTGTAACATCGGGATGAGCTTATATCTTTGAAAATGTCAATAGTTCATAAAATACAATATCATTTCTTAATTATGTATCTAGAGATAGAGCACAGTAAAAAATTTTGCGTCATTGCGTCAAAAAATTTTGTGTTAAAAATTTTTACGTTAAATATTTAACACTTTTTTGTGTTGATTTAACTCAATAAATGTTAAATTTACACATAAAAGTGTTAAATATTTAACACCAAAATTTTTAACACTAAGTTTTTTGATGCAATGACGCAAAATTTTTTACTTTGAGCATTTTCGAATGAAGCCTAAATACTTATCATCATAAATTGACCATTGGTGTAACGTTTTAAATAGTGAAAAGCGTAGAATAAAAAATTATTTATTGTAATTTAGTTTTTTCCGTGCATAATAACAGAAAATAACGTCACACATCTGCATTCGCTGGCAAAACTATTGGAAAACACGTTTCAACAATCCGTTAAGTCACGTTCAAAACTCACCTACCCCTAACGACTTTCACCGGTGCCCTTGAAGTTAAGGAGCTCCTGGATTTTCTATTCGTATTCTACTTCCGAGGTTGTTATCTCGAAATGGGAAAACTTCCCGCTGTTTCAGATAAAAGAACGTCGGTTTTGAGATTCTTTGATAATGACTGATTCTTACCGACTAAATGCCTAATATTAAAAGATTAAATTATTTTTAAAAAAAGATTTTACCTATTTTTTTAACTAATAATATCTCAAAAATTTTTTTAATCTAAACAATTAACACAAGTTACTTTTTTAATTGTAATAAAGTTACTTAAAATATAAAGAAAAATTTTCCCTCGATAATATACAGTGAAAAAATATTATATACAACTTTTCTAATAAAATTTAATCTCGTCAAAGGTCAGTAACGTTTGACAAAGACTTTATCGACTTAATTCAAAGGTGTCTTATTTGCTGAAAAAATTCCAATGTAACAAATTAAATATATTAGCCAATATATCATCATAATAAAGTGAATTAATTATAAAAAAGGAATCATTTTTAATCAAAAGTTTAATTCAAAGCTTATCGAGCAAAAAACAAACAATCGATTTTTGGGGATCGGAGGCTGGCTATAATGAGAAGCATAAATTTAAAAATAGCGGAGGAACATTTATTGGGTGTCAAGTTAACTTAACTGAGTAAATTTATGTGAAATTTAACGGGGCTCAATTATGCTCCCGCACTTGGATTGTAATCCGTATTTATAGATTGACGCAATATTTTCTCCCAGCAGGACGTGATGGATCGCGAGCGACGTATGAAATTATCCGTGAGTATATAATGTCCCACACAGGGGAGGGTAGAGCTATTCAATTATATTATATAACATATAACATATAACATATACCTGCCCTTTAGTTTGCCGATTTAGCGCCGGCACACTCCCGAAATTCGGCGTAAATAAATAAAGCTACTAATAATAGTGGAAAGTTACTACTTACAAATAGTATAAAAATCCAAAATATAAAATAGATAAATGGAAAGATTTAACAGAGAGATACGGAATTTAAAAGGCATGCCAACGTCTTTAACATAAAAGACTGGGGTGTGGATTTTAGCTGCTCCAAATTCACCACCTGGGCTCGTTCTCCCGTGGCGCAAGACCCTAAGCACCTAAGGACTAGACCCATTCCCAATCCGGTGGTCAACCGGTAAAATTAAATAATAAATAGCCGTAGCCTCTCAGCTCGACCTTTACAATACAAACTATAAATATAAGATTTTATCTTTTATAAGGATTGAAAATTAAAAATTACGCAGCAAATTACTCGACAACAAAAAATTAATAAATTTTAAATTTAATGTGTTACTTTTTAATCTTTTTATTCCATCTGACCTTTATATTATTTTGGTCTTTATAAAAAGGATTTATTTCTTTATTTGTTTGGGGATAAAAAGACAAAAGTCCAATGTGTGTGTATTTTTATTGACATCTTAAACATACATAATGACTTACGGTTAATTTCACGGGCCGCATTCAAATTACAATGATTTAATGTCGTAAAAATACTGATTTGAATCTAATAGGAGTTTTCGAGAATAAAACTTGCTTTCAACATTTAAATTGTCACGGCTTTTTTTTTTCTTTTTAGGTCAACACAAATGATTTTTTTTAAATTATATATCATGTATGTTTCGCCTTTGTTGGGATTTCATTCGTTGCCAAGGTCAATTTTGTTTTTATACACGACAGATCTCGCTCGATCGATGTTGTGAATTAAATTCTTTGTAGGGATTTGTTCAATTGTAAAATTCTATATTTTTATTTTTATTTAATTTTTGGGCATTCTAATTTAGTTCAATTATTATTATTTACAAAATTTCGCCTATTTATTCTGGATTTTGATCTCTTAATTTTGTTTTTTTTAATACCTAAAATTAATGTTTTTTTTTTTTTAAATTTAATTCACCATTGCAATAGTAAAATCCAATAAATTGAATAGAAGTTTATTTTCATTTAGGATTATTTTGTTTCCCGGATAAACTTGGAAATATTTGGTCATTTTCTACTCAACGAACCAATTAAAATTTTTTTTTTTTATCAACAACAATTGTTTTTTATGAAACGATATTTGTTTTTTATTACCAAATAAAATCTCACTATTCGTAACTTGTTCAAACCTCTGGAAATTGGAGTTTTAAATCTAATCTGATCCTGAAATTTCAATTTTAAAATTCTTGGTGTCTACAAAAATTTATAAAAAAAATTCTAATAATCCTTGTGTAAAAAAAAGAATTTTCTAGAAAATTTTCTGAATTAAGAAAATTATTTTCTTTTGAATCAAGTAAATTAATTATCGAAATTTTTTCTTATAACAAGAATTTTTGGTATAAATATTTAATATTCAAGTCAATTTAATTTTTCTGGCGAGACTCCCGCACGAGGACGCGTTCTAACGAGAGGCTCAGACCGAGGACTCAATATTTAAAAAAAATATTTAGCTGCGTGAGAGAAACCCGGTCACTAGCTAATTGGGCAATCCGCACACTTCGGGGTCGGGGAGACGAGAGAGCAAGTTCATACGAAGATCTTCTGGGCCTAGAATTTTCGGGCGTTTCCAAATTACTATTTGGGTGAAAACAGTATCCAATTAGAACTCCCTTCTTTGGGCCCAGAGGGCACGATGTGCCTCTCTCTCTTACTTATATGTGTACACTGATAAAAAAATTGACTTGACTCAAGAGCCAAACTCTTGAACCAAGAATTTCATTTCGAAGAAAATGATTTTCTTGAGTCAAGAGAATAAATTCTTGACTCAAGAAAAGTTTCTTAGACCAAGAATAATTTCTTAGCTCAAGAATTTATTCTCTTGACTCAAGAAAATCATTTTCTTCAAAATGGTATTCTTAGTTCAAGACTTTGGCTCTTGAGTCAAGTCAATTTTTTTATCAGTGTATCTATGTATTGGTGTACTCGCAAGTACATTTACATGCACATAAATACATAGTTTCCTTATTTAACTAAATCTTTTATTTTACTATAGTTATTACTAATTTATTTATTTATTTAATTATTTATCGTTAATAATATCCATTTTCAATAACTAGTTACTATTCTTACGATATTATTGTTTAATTAATTATTGTTATTTAATAATTATTTAAATAGTTCCTATTGTTTCAATTATTATTTTCTTTCAATAATTACTTAAATAATTTTCCTAGTTATTTTAACATTATTTAATAATTTATTTCTAACATTTATTATTATTTTCAGTTCTTAAAAATATTTTATTTTAAAAGTTTATTTTATTCAAACGTTAAAAATTTCCAAAGTCCGTGTCGGTACTGCTAGTCAATGTAGAGGGCAATAAAACTTCCATTTACTTATGTATTTAGGATTTTTAATCTCTTAAAGAACTTGGATCTGTCTAATGACGGGAAATTTTTTAGATAGACCAGACGAGACACTTAATGCGTTTTCTCATTATTAGTGTCTGCTGTAAATTTTACTTTCTTAAAAAATATATTTTAAAATTTATAAAAATTCGTATTATTTTAAGACAAATAAAAAACGTTAATTTAACCACGACGTAACATTAAAATAAAATATTTTTTTTTTTCCAAAAAATACAAATGACTAACCAAAAATCCAAGCTTTAAAAAATCTCAAATTTTTTATTTAAAAAAAATTAATCTAGTCCAAAAAACTCAATTAAAAATTCACGCACTGATAGAAGGATTTACTTATAGTTGAAAATATTCATTAATATTTAACAAATCATTTATTAGAATCCATTTTTTAGTCCTCAACAAATGTTTCTTAGTATTTAAAAAGATTTATTAATATTTAATAAATAAATATCATATTTATTAAATCCAAACAAATTATTTTAAATACTAAGAAATATTTGTTTAATACTAAAAAGTGGTCTCTAATAAATGATTTGTTAACTATTAACAATTATTATTTAAATAAATCCTTCTATCAGTGCGTAAAGATCAATGAGTCCAAATAAAAAACAAATTATAATAAAAAAGAAAACAACTATCAAAAAAATCACTCAAGTCACAAACAAAAATAATAAAAATTCACGAGTAATAATTATAAAAAATTCACCAGACAAGACCTTAATTATTTAAAAAAATGGCAAAATAATTTAAGCAAATAAAAATAAACAAATTTTTCAAGCAAGTAATGAATGAGAATATACATTGATACATTAAAAATATGTTCATAAAAAATAACAAAAGCGCCCTAGTACAAATCAGACACATCCGTCGACGCCGGCCGAGAGCCGAATGCCGAATGCTCAGTAGGTAGTTGATAGTTGCTCTTTGATGTCCTTCTGAGCGAGTGCCAGCGAATTTCAGGGGTAACCGATTGGTGGGAATCCCCCCCCACCACTCAAGAATCTTTCGGCGCCCAATCAGGGGCTAGAATCTGTCCCCACTTTTGTGAGCGCGTGTACACCCACGCCCGGCAGACTCGTGGCTGTTGTGGGGCTCGGAACGGGTCTCGCGCCAAGTCGAGTGACTCGGTCAGTCCACTCGGTCACTCAGTAAGCCCGTGGCGCCCTAGCTGAAGGGACGTGTCTCGCGCCGGGCCGTTAACAATTACAATCACATTAAATAATAATTACACTTAATTGACTCGCAATTAAAAAATAATTATAACAAAAATTAAATATTAAAAATACGAGTGACAGTTTGACATTTTATTATTGTTATTATTTTTCGATAATAATTAGTGGGTGAAGAGCCGTGGCACTCCCGTGTCGTTCGCTCTTTACCTGTCAAACATTATTATTGTTTTGTTTATATTAAGTAACGAGTTTTTGAGTCATTGTCGCTTGACGTATTGCCTAACCGCGGGTTTTCCCTCATAATTATTTTACTATTGTTATTATTTTTTTTCCACGTGTTCGTCATTGAAATGTGTCAGTGTATGATCAAAATGATTATTTGTCAGTGGATTGATGGTAGATTATCTAAAGTGGCGATTGATTATTAATTACTTATTATTGAGAATTAATTGTTGTGGAAATTTGAACAATGTGCGTGACTACCCCGTTGAGCGCGACGAAGATTCTCAAGGATAAGTCTAGCGCGACTATCACGAGAACCGTCCCGACGATGACACAAGGATTAACTCATGTTCACAATGCCGGTGTCACCACGACCACCACGACCACGATGACGACACCTGGGAATAACCGCGATCTTGGCAGACCGCAGCACACCTCGATCATGTAAATACATTTTCTTTTTTTTTAAGTTCTGTTTTTATGTTGGCTAGTGGAAAAATATATTAGACGGAAGTTAGAAAATTTTGGAGAATTTTATTAATGAAGATGAAAATTACGTTAGCCGACATTTAAAAATTCTTAGAAATATTTTTATTGAAAAAATTATTACAAAAAAATTATAAAAAAATGTCACTTGTAAAAAACTTCAAAAACTATAAGTGAAATTTTTTCGTTTTAGTTTAATTATTAAAAAAAAATCTAATAATTAAAAACGTCGGATAACTTTAGTATCATAAATCAAGTTAGATGACATTTCAAAATTTTTAGAAATTTTTTATTGAAGAAATTTCAATTAAACAATTAAACAAAATTTCACATGTAAAAAACTTGGAAAATTACAAGTGCAATTTTTTAGAAATATTTTTTTAATTGTAATTTAATTTTTAAAAAAATCGAATTTTGTAGACGTCTGCTAACTTCAGTGTCATTAATTAATTGTGACATTAAAGTTAGCAGTCACTTAACGATTTTTTAATTTTATTTATCAAAAAAATTATTTGTGAAAAATTGCATTTTTTTATTTCTACATGTCAATTTTTTTTTGCAATAATTAATTGTTATAAAATTTTTAAAATGATTGAATATATACTAAATTAATTTTCATTAATTAATTTATTAATTTTATTAATCTTATGGAAAATATTTTTTAGTATAATTTTTCAATAGAAAAAATTATAAAAATTTTTTTGTTGAAAATTATGAAAATTGTTTAATGTCACTTTTGGTATCAAAAAATTCTAAAAGTAAGATAAAATATTTATTTTATTAATAAAAATGTAAAAAAAATTTTTTTTAAGAATTTAAAGATTGTAATAATTGTTAAAAAAATTATTAGACAATTTTTTGAAGTTAAGGAATTTTCAATAAAGTGGAAAAAAAATTAATTATAATTTTTATTAATAATGAAATTAAAATTAATAATCATAAGTTAATTATTAAAATTTTCCTCCAAAAAAAAATATTTTTTTAAAAATTTGTTAAAAAATAAATTCCTAAAAAATTAAATTCATGAATTAATTAAAAATTTAATTTGAATTAAAGAAAAAAATCGAAAACATTTGCTGAATGAGTATTTAAATTTAACAGCGCAAGTAAATGTCTAAACATAAGCTTCATACAAGTTAAATTTTATAAAATTTTTATCTATATTGACGCTGACGTATAAAACAAAAGCCGAACGTTCCATTACATTTACATTTCTGTCATTATTATGACTGATATAAAAGCGAACAATCGGCAATTTTTCAATTGTTAAAATAGTTCCAGTTTTACAAAAAAAAAAATATCTTGTGAAAGTATTTAAACAATAATTTTGAATTGTTTTTTATTTTCATTTCAATATATGAAAGTTGATTTATTTAAAATAACAAAAAATTTGTCACTTTATAATATTGAAAAATATGGAATAGACATCTGTCAATTTTTTCTGACATTACAATTTTATAAATATTAAAAACTGCAATCTCTATTTTCACACAATTTCTGACAATTTCATTATTATTTTTTTATTAGTTTCATTGAGCTCGTGAGGATTAATAAAGAAAAAAAAGCGATGATTGTTTGTGGTAGAGCACGTGTTGGCCCGCAATTATTATGTGTGTTTATAAATATAAATATAAATATAAGTATAAATACATATGTTGTGGGCGCTACGGCTGATATGATGGTAGACCCTGTCTCTGTCTATTTCGAGAATAAAATGGTTAATACTTAGCTTAACTCTACCGCGAAACGCCGAACGCCGCCACTACACAAGAGAAGGTGGTGTAAGAGCGACAAAGTGTCTCGTGAATTAAAATGTAAAATACCGACGGCTGAGTCATCTATTCCCCTCTCATACGTTGGTATATGAGTACGTGCGTGAATATTCGATATGTATGTCATATACTCGTAAGTCATATGTTACATGTAATATGTAAGATGCGTGATATTTAGGTCTCTTTGAGGAACGGGTTTTTAATGAATTTACTTGAAACAAATCATTTGTCTTCCTGATGTAATATAAAAACATTAAAGTAATTAATTTTTATAGCTAGAGTTTTTCAATTTTATGAAATTACAATTCATTGTTGATTTTTTTCAAACATTGACCGATTAATTTTTAAATATTTAGTTCATTTTGTTTTTATTAGCAATTTTTTCAACTTGTTTTAATAAAATTAAATTTTAAATAATATTTACCTTCAAATTTTTATAAAATAAATTTACATTCTTTAAATTGATTAAAAAAACGTTTTAATTAAAATAATAATTTTTCAAAAATATTGTTAAATTTTTGTTAATAAATTTTTAATTCTATAATTTTTAGATAATAAATATTTAGCAACATTGCAGTCACTAACGTGACTGCCGTGACTTGTGAACTATAAATAAATAAAATTTTGCTTTATTAAATAATGACTTTTGTTAAATTGCGCTGTACTTTCTTAAATATCGACGTTTTTAATGATATAAGCTCATCCCGATGTTACTCTCATCAAGACCTTTCATTTGAGTACCCACATGCATTTTGATATATTTTTCATATATACATATATATAATATATATAAATATATGAAAAATTGATGTGGATACTCAAATGAAAGGTCTTGATGAGTGTAACATCGGGATGAGCTTATATCTTTAAAAATGTCAATAGTTCTCAAGATACATGGTCGTTTCTTAATTATGTTGAATTGCACTGTACTTTCTTAACTATTGACATTTTCAAAGATATAAGCTCATCCCGATGTTACTCTCATCAAGACCTTTCATTTGAGTACCCACATCAATTTTTCATATATTTATATATATTATATATATGTTTATATGAAAAATATATGAAAATTGATGTGGGTACTCAAATGAAAGGTCTCGATGAGTGTAACATCGGGATGAGCTTATATCTTTAAAAGTGTCAATAGTTCACGAAATACAATGTCATTTCTTAATTATGTATCTAGAAATAAAGCATTTTCGAATGCAGCTTAAATATTCTCTTAATAATATAAATAATAATAATAATAATAATAATAATAATAGTAGTACAATTATAAAATTTTACTAAACAACAATTTAAAAAGTAAAATAATGAAAAATAATATTTTAATATAATGTAAACAAAAAGTAATACAGTACAGACTGAAACTCCCAGTGATTGTTGTTCTTTTATTTAGTTTTAAATATTTTCTTTATTTCATAAATAAAGCCCGTAGATATATATTTATGTATTTATGTACAAGAGCGTAGCCGGTAGCTTTCTCATCATATATCAGCCGATTGTTGATTGTCGCGTAAAAGTTATATTGTTGTTTGTGCTCAGCAGATTTCCGAGAGTTAAAAATGAAAAATAAAAAACAAAATATAGAAAGTTATATTATAAATAATATTGAAAATTTATTTGGTTAACTTTGTGCATTAGATTCGTTCTTTACATCCAGTATATAGGAGCGTTTTCCACCGCAATTTTTCCCACCGAGCTGTACTTATAAAAACTATATCTATATACAAAAATAAATGTACATAGAGTTACTCTATAAAAGTATAGAAGTATAGAAGTATAGATAGGAAGTCTTCCTGGAAAGAAAAATACAAAACTAAACTCCAACTCAAAGAAAGTTTCCTTCCGCCGTCGAGCGACCACTTTTGCCAATTTTAGATTTTTTTACTCAATATACCCCGCTCGGGTTGTCTATATACATCTGTGCTTACTCTTTTTGTTCATTTCATCTTTATCGAGAATCGAGATTGCAGATTCCAGTCGAGACCAAGCGCTCGAGATACTTCGCAACGCATCGCGACACTCTATTTTCATCATTTTTTTTCTATCCTCTTTTCTTCCGCTTTTTCTTCTTTGCGAGAATTAATTAAAATTATGTACCTACGTACAGAGTGATCCAATATGTATATTACTTTCCCATTTGAAGAGAAAAAATCATTTTTTAAATATAATTCATTGTTTAGATATTATAAAAAAATTTAATAGAAAAATTTTATTATTTCAATTGATTAAACATGTCAAAAATTAACATTTTACTTAATTTAATTTATTTTATATTACCTTATTAATAAATAAAAAATTCAATAAAATTAAATTTATAGACTTTAATTCAGTTTTTCAATCACAAATATTCTAAAATTATTAACAATCTGTCAATTTTTATAGCTATTACATTTTTTAAATATTTTTTGTCTATAGTTAATTTTTAATAAAAAAAATTAACTGCAATAAAATAAAATTTGATCCAATAAATAAAAAAAAAATGTTGCTACTTTAAAAAACTAAAATTTTCAGCTCAAAATATTTTTCTTTAAATTAATTTAAGTAACTTTTTCTACCATTACATTACATAAGTACATTTGAAATATATAAACACCACCCAAGTACGTCTACTAATTTAAATACTTAATTCCTCATGGTAATTTAATCCGACGATGTTATTAGTAATTCTGGATAATCCTGGCATATTTCAGTTTTCATTTAATCACAATTATTTTCGCACGATTGACCAAAGGGTATTTGTATCGTACATACATACATACATACATACATCCATATCTATCGAGTCTCTCTGATCTGGTTTATCATATAATCATAACATGACCAATTTTATACAGTACACAACAAATGTAATAAACGATACCGTGGATAGGGATAGAGATTGACTTTATGAAATTCCCGAGTGTTCCAATAATTTGAGTAATTACACCAGCGCTATTCACGGTTCAGCTCTTCTCCTAAATTGATAATGCTGCACCGCGAGAAATCCTTCCTATATACGAATAATATAATCCAGTACAAAGCCGAATATACAGCAAGATAAATTATTTTTTAAGGTGGTTAAAAAAATTTTTTTTCAAATTAAAAAAAAATTTTTATATTAAATATTGAATATATATAAAGATGATTTTATTTGTAAGGTAGAATTACGAGTAACAAACCGCAAAGTAAAGGCTGAGAATATAAAATCGATTAAACTGTTTCCATTGGGATTGGTGGTGTGGCGTGGTGTCGCGCTGACGAGACCAATAGTGTATATATCTATAGAACAAAATAGGGGGTGCTCTGATTTGTGGAACCTCTGGGACTAGTAGTAGACGTACTCGCTCTCAGCTGACTCGCGTCCGTCGTATTCTCGCCCTCCTCCCTTACCTGGGTAGTTTTCGAACAGATATAGCGGGAAAAGAGACAGAGACGGCGGTTCGGGCGAATCCAAGTCGGATGACAAGTTGGCACCTAACAAGTGACAATTACCGGTACTAACGAGCTCTGGGGTTGGGCGGATGCACCCGAGAAGGAACGAGAGGGAAAATTCAATTCCTCTCCACTCGTTCTTTTTTCCTCAGTCAATTCTCCTATCAATAGTGAATCCCGCGATATCTTTCCGACCGCGGACAATTCTGAATGATAGAGTAATTTTAATTATAATTGTTTTTCATTTATGTGAAAAATAAATTTTGGGAGTTGAATTACTAATTGCATTTTTTCGGATATTTTATGCTCAACGCGTACCATCGTCAATGCTTTTCATTGATTTTAAATTTAAATTCTGGGGAAAATTGATGAGGAAATTTAATCTTCTATAAAAAATGGTTTTTTTTTTTGTAGAGATAAAAAATTAGAGAATTTTTTTGTGGAAATTTTATTGAATTTTTTTTTAAATCAATTTTCATATAATTATACTGATAAAGAATTTTAAATTATTCAAAAAAAAAGGAAAATTTTAAATTAAAATAATTATTAATAATAATTTATAATTTCAATAAATTTTCCTAAAAATTTCTCGATAAAAAAATATCAATTAATTTTTTTATTGTAAAAAATAATTAATCAAATGAAAAGCTTTATTTAAATTAAAAAAAAAAATTTCAACAAATTCATTAAACAATACAAAATATTATTAATAATTATTAAAATCACAAATTTTTTTAACAAAAATATCTCTTAAAAAAATGCGCCTACACGGAAAAAAGTAAACTGTAATATTCACTCGGATTCCGGTTAATTTTTATAGTTTCAAACAGTAAAGCGGACATCGGGGTGGCCAAAATATAAATATTACAGAACTTAAGAAGGGTTTACATTTTTTATCTCTCTCGCCCTCTATTGGACAAACGAAAGTATCTCTGTCATACTTGTACAACTTATGGAATCTTAAATTATCTATCGAAGAGCGAAGCGTTTTTTTCAAAATTTTATCTTATTCATGAGCAAAACTCGTTTGAAAATCAACTATCAGCTGCTCTTAATGTAGAAAGTATAAAAGCCACAATTTATAATTTAATATCCAAAATAAGTGATTAGTAGCTGTCACTATAGTAAATAACGACTCTTTCATCTTTAAAAATTACAGTTTCAAACTATAGTATTTTCTTCCATGTAAAGAGTAAATTGTAATGTTTAAATGGTAAATATTATAAAGTGAATAGTAAAATCACGATTTTACTGTTTGAAATGGTATCACTACTTATTATAAATCGACTGTTATTTATGACAGTTTACTTTTTTCCGTGTATAAATTTCATTCGATTGTTACCTCACAGGCAGAATGACATGTGTATACAAATGTAGCAAATGCACAAAAGTTGATGAACATGTATGAGCCTGGGAGTGATTAAGGGAGATTTTCCTGGCGGGATTTCAGTTCATCTCGAGTAACTTATAATAATACCGCATGATTTTTATTTAAATCCTTTATAACTCATACATGCACATATGCACACGTACAGTTGAATGTACCAGGTAGGGTAGGACACATAGGTTCTTTGGAAACTATTCAGAATGACAGCATAACATTTAATACTCTCGGCGGTCGGAGAATTCAGAGACGTCAAGGAGGATACATTATAAACCAGCGGAATCCGGGTAGGGACGCGCGGTTGCTCCGGATCGAGCGGACCGGATAAAACGACTACCGCTGGAACGTCCGCGATGATGAACGACCGTATGGTAAACCGCGTGCGACCTGGTGCTATATACCATATACTATCGTCATGCTGCACATTTCTCCAGCATATCTGTATGGAGTAGACCATAGACAGCGGAACGGTATTACATGCTAGGTACTGGATACTACATACTATTTGCTCTTCCAGCTCTAGCTCCAGCTCTAGCTCCCATCGCCATTCTCTATGGCTCAGTTTGTAATCCATATACTAATTACCGCATCGATCGGACATCTTTCATCCAGGTTGCCTCCCGCTCCAACCCCGGCCGTACCGGCAGGACAGCAGCCCACCCGGTTGGGCAATAATAAGCCCAGACAGTGACGGGCCTGAATTCACATTTTCCTCACCCTCGCTCCTCACTCCGCTCCTCCATTCTTTGTTCTTACTTTAATCCAGCTTAGAAAAGAAATTACACGGTGGGAACCGGCAGCTAAATAAGAAAAGATATTAAACCGTAAAATTATTATTAAGAATTAATGCTTCGTAAAATAAATTGCCGCGGCGTTTTCTCTAATATTAGACAGACGTCTAGACGCAGGAGAGTATCTTCCTATTATATTATATTATATCTTATATATTTTTTGTCACGGCATTTTCCGTAAGCCCTCGAGATAATTTATAAAATGTCACAACCCGACGTTCATTCTCTCGGAAAAGTTTATTGTCTTATTAACTTCCCGGCCTGGCTCTGTGTCTGTGCGTGTTACCTCTAACGCCGACCTAAAATGCCCTATTTTGTCTCTTAACTCATTTTATTATCGTATTTGCTAAAGCTTGATGGATTACCTGGGTGCTAGATTTTAGGATTTTTCAAGTTTAAAAGTACTGACCACTTTTATGATTGTGAAATAAAATAGAGAATATTATTTGTCAAGTAGATTTTAAAAAATTTATGGCTCTATCTTTTTAAAATACAGAAACTGCAAAATAATCCTTTTTTTTCATTTAATTTTTTTCTGACATTTTTTTTAAATTAAAATGCAATAACTCTAATTAAAAATCAATACAAATAATTAAAAATCATTTGTTACCTTTTTATTAAAAGTTAGTTCTTGGTTACACCGCTAGGTGGCTACGCCTTCTCGCTACCAGAAAGTTTCACCAAAGTATATATAAGCTTCTAATTTTTTTCCATCAATAGAATTTTCAAATAACTATTTATAATAAATTGACAATTTTTTTTTTAATTTCTAAACATTTACTTTGCAAAAAAAAACTACATGAATATTAAAAAAAAATGATTTAAAATTTTGCAATTATTATGTTTTAAATAAAAATAGCCGTAGAATTGTTATAATTCAATTTAATAAAAATATTTTATAAAACCCTTTACAATTTAATTATCCAGAAGTACATTATCCATTATCTGGCATCACATCAAACTTATCATAACAAAGCCGTAGAAACCAACAACAAATTACAAAAACAATTAGAATAAAAATAATAAAAACCTAAGCATTAGTAATCTAGCCGTGAACAATCAGGAGCACCTCCCCGGATCTTAATAAAAATATTCAATTAAACATTAAAAACTGAGATAACTCTCATTAAAAAATGCATTGAGGTCAATTAAAATTAATAATATTAAAACGGAGCGCTCCTTCAACTAACACAACAGTTCGTGGACATTATAAAACACTCGCGTGTCCAGTGATCAAGCCTCGGGATCTCCCTTGGCTTTTTTTACTTGCTCAATGATTATAAAGGAAAAAGAAAGATAATACAGGTACAGTATAATCAGACGTAAGCCCTTCGCTAAACCGGGCGATAATGCGGTGTATTGTGTACCGTACATTTATATGTTTATGTTTATGTATGTAGGTACACATACATACGAACGAAAAGGGGAAGGTGATCAATAGTTTACAAGCGATCGATATTAGAGCAGTGCTCTCTTTTGTCGGTCCTCCCTTTATTTCAACCAAAGTAGTATCGTTGTTTCTGTTTCGCGGAAAAGGGTGGTTAGTTAACGTCTTACGGCTTCCTATCCGGAATTCTCCCATCTACTACTACTATTATTATTATTATTATTATTATTATTATTATTATTATTATTATTATTATTATTATTATTATTATTATTACTATTGAAGTACAGTGTGATCAACACAACTACATATTTGATATCGGCAGCTAGATGAAGCCAAGAGCGCCCAAGTGAATGGAATTGAAGCAGTACGAAACTATTCTGCAGAAACGCACAATTGCAACCCTCTTCTTTGTACTTATTTATATACATATAAATTTTATACCTCGGTACAACATAACATACAATACAATACAGTATAATATAATATATATACAAGAGATTTCACTCGACTCGAGATATTACAGAGAGAATAGAAAAGAAAGAGACTGCAGTCGGGAGAATAACTTCGCGAGACAATACAATTATTATCTCTTTTCGCGCTTGTAGGAACTCTGTCGCGACCGCGAACTATTGTTCTTCTATCTACCATTACTTTTCATTTCTTCTCGATACGAACAAAAAAACGAGGCTGAGAGAGAAGAAAGATATAATGAAGTTTTAATTTATGCTGAAGAAGCTAAGCGCCACTCGCGAGTGTAAGTACTACCATGGACGTTGTTAGCAAGCGAACTGGTGAGTTGGATCGGAAAAGTAGCCTAGAAATTTTAATTAAGCGCTATTTAACAAAATGGCCGATTTACAAAAAAAAATTGATCGACTTTAGATGAAATTTTAGCCTTATTTTATTAAAAATGGAAAATATTTATTTGAATTATTTATTAATTATAGGAAAATTTAATTTTAAAAAAGTGTTAAAATAAGGGACTGAATTTCTCAATTAAATTTCAACATAGTTTTTTTTTTTAATAAAAAAATGACCAACAGAGACAAAAAACTGACAAAAGAAAGCACGGAATGTTTTTTCGAAGGTAATTTTCCTGACGAGATGTCACGCTAATAAATACCGTTTGACACTGAATTTTTTTCAGGAGCTTGTTAACTCTGCGCTAATTAATTTCTCAAAAGACACTTGCTGTGAAAAGTTTTTCTAACGAGTTGTGGTTTCCCGGTAGTCGAGGCCAGAGGATAATTATATGCGCGCTCTTTAAATTTTTTCCTGATGACGCACGTCACACCTCCCCACGTAGATATATTCGGTGCAGTATATGGATCAGTTGTTTGAAAAAGCCATTGTGAGCGGGCTGAGTGCGAAATTTTCCGAATGGTAGTCAAAATATAATCCGATATGCATCTACGGATGATCTGATTTGATCTGGATAATTAACGAACGACGGGTGAATTAATTCAATGGCTGACTAGTAGAGTAGAGTAGGATTGTGAGCTGGGGCAGAAAGGGAGCGAATAGAACTGGGAAGGAATATATAATGCTTGTAATTTAAACAAAATGAGAATTCTCATGATTTTGCAATTTTCATACTGCCTGTGTCTGACAATGACAAATTCCCTGTTTAAATATAGATCATCTCGATGTTTTAATATTTAATTGAATATTGATAGCGCATCCAGCTAATTAATTTACGTGTTTTATTTATGGTATATGCTCCCTTTCATTTATTTATTCTCTTTCTATCTATATTATTATTATTAAAATATTTTTTTTAAAATATAAATGTAATTTAAAATTTTTGTAGATTTTGTAAAATTTTTTTTTTTAATTTCGGCTGCTCAATTTCAAAACACAGTAACTAACATTTAAAAATTTTTTTCAATTTTTCTTATTAAAAAAAAGTTTGCCCGCCAAATTGATGAAAAATTTGATTTGTGAATAGAAAATACTTGAATATAAATATTTTTAAGAAAAAATACTTGAAATTCGGGCAGCCGATTTGTCCACAGAAAAAAAAATGTTCTTGAATCAAGTGTATAATTTTAAAGAACTTAATCTTCTTGATTTGAGTAGAAAAATTCTTAAACTATAAATTTTTCTTGATTTAAGGAAATTTTATTTGATTAAAGAATTTTTCGTCTTCATTCAAGACAATTTCTCTCTTCAAAATTATTTTTTTGGTTCAAGAATTTTTCTTTCGAATCAAGTTAATTTTTTTTTCACTGACCCAATAATTAAAGTACAAGCTTTTAAATTTATACATAATTTTTATACTTTTATATTTATTAAAATCCATAACACATTTTTGCTTTCAGGATGGTGCGCATGATTGGCGATGAATTTCTAACGGAGGAACGGGACAGAAAGTACTACGCTGATCACTATACCTGCTGTCCGCCTCCTCTTTTCATTATCCTTATTACCCTCGTTGAGGTAAGTCACTTCAGTAATAATTAAAAACCTAAAAACTAAATAATTCAAAAGGACATTAAATATGCCATGATAAAAACAATAATTATAACAACAATTATAATAATGGGAGATAGTAGTCAGCACTAATGGTCTGTAGGTTAATTTTTATGATTGCATGCTCGAAGGAGAATATGCGCGATCGAAGGCCATAAATTAATGAAGCACTGAGCAAATTGTAATTAATAAATTCTCCCGTTAATATAACGCACATTCTCATTGATATTAA
This sequence comes from Cotesia glomerata, assembly GCF_020080835.1. Lineage (NCBI taxonomy): Eukaryota > Metazoa > Arthropoda > Insecta > Hymenoptera > Braconidae > Cotesia > Cotesia glomerata. The sequence goes on along the minus strand of NC_058159.1, from coordinate 30,225,846 downwards.
CGTAAATGTTGAATAATATCGATCCGCCGCAAAACATCCACGTGAAATTGAATTACAGAGATAATAATAATTATAATTAATTAGTGAGCGAAATGTCAAATGATGTTTGAACGTCTCGCATTGCCACTTTTAATTTATAACATATATAATATAATACAATGGATGGATCCACATATAACTCAATGTGTGGTGTACTGGAGCGCAACCTTGAATTAATGATAACACAAGCGTAAATTAATTTAACCGTACATACATAACCGCTTACACCCAAACCATTAATAAATAAACCGTTGTATTGCATTTGTTGACTCATCAACGTCAACACACTCAACCCAGGGTGCTACGTTTAGTTTAATTCACATCCACATCCACCTCCATCATCCACAGTATCCCGAATAGAATCCGGGTCCCGCCGGCGGACTTTCTCTCTCTTTTCTCATCAGCGGATAAAAGGCATTAAAATATAAATTTTATAACCAACCGAATTACCAGTGAAAAATGCCGAGGAAGAATTAAAGAGGGTGCCTTATTTTTATGTCCCACATATTTCATCCACTTAACGTCGTACATCCTCTGTATACATTTTAGCTCAGCTCACTGTCTTTGTCTGCCGAGGATCGATACACATATATGCGATGTACATACAAATACTGGATATTCTAACCGCGACCCTTACCTCGACTCTTCCTCAAAGGGAATACCAAGGATTAGGGCAGGACCAAGATCTGAGCAGAGCAAAGCGAGCAAATGTGATTCGTGGCCTTGCCCAACACCGGGATACATTACACGAGGGTTGTAGATTTTACATTCAGGGTTGCAAATTATTTATTTTATTTTTTTTTTTTTTTGGTTAATATAAAATTAATGGTTGTAATTATTTAATTTATTCATTTTGTTCAATTTACAGTGGATTTCATTTTAATTAATAATTTTTTAAAACACTAATTATATTATTAATTACTGTAAAGTGCATCAATAGGAGTTTTTTAATTATCCATTTTTTCAAAGATATTCATAATTAAATTTTATCAGTTATTAATTTTTTTTTAATATATATTAATAAAATATTTTCAATAATTAAATTTTTGAAGAATGAATTGTTAATATTTTTTAATTAATAATTTTTTATAAAATTAACAATTAAAATTTTGTAATTATTAATTTTTTTTTATAATATTTTCATTAATTAAATTTTATAAAAAATTTATTAATTAATTATTTATCAATAGAACTTTTAATTGAATTTTTAAAAAAATTAACTAAATTATTAATTACAAATCATCCATTAAAACCCAACTAATCAACCAAAAAACTCTTTTAACCCACAAAAAAAAACTAATCAACTCAAACAATTCCAAAAACTTTTCTTCACATCTTTACAATTTGTACTCCACCCTCTTGTACTTCTACAAACTCCCAGAAGATAAGAGCCAAGTCTCCGGAAATTACCCTCGGTATTCCTTGATACCCTGGTCCTTGTCCCGATCCGCATCCGGCCTATCTGGGAATAGAAACACTCACCCTCGAACCCTCAAGAAACGACAAACTGGATAGTTTTCTCCCCTGCCGGCTAGATAGATCCTAGATACCGGGACTAAACTAACCTCGTTATGCACCTAGATATTACCGAGCGCTCATACACCCATACATACATACACAAGTATATGTAGATGCATACCTGATATTACGGAACACTCGACACACTCGGTATGTCCCTATAACATTACGCAAACAAAAAATACAAACATCGTCACCAGTACAAACAATTTCTTATGTCGAAAATAAACATAAAAGGCGAGTATCATAACAGAGATAATAATGGGAATAGCGATGCTTAGGTAGCACGGGGACTCCAGACAGAAAATGTGTATATAATAATACATGTTGCAAATTGATTGTCACGTAAAAAAAGCATTAATGCCAGGGAAGAGACTGATAAAAATAAATGCAGTTTTTTGAACACATTTGTCAGCGATGGAGATACTTTCAGGAAGATTATTACGACTGGGACTGGGAGAATGGACAAGCGAAGATAAAAAAAGTTAAAGAGAGAAAAGAGTGAGCACCTGCTGTCGTCGGCCATAAAAGTTTCAGAAACGACACACGACTAGTCTCATTACCCGGACGCACGTACCACGTCCTGCAGTAAAAAATAAAAAGTATAAAATAATAAAAAACAAAGTATGTGCGATGTAGAGCAGCCGAGGTACATTGTCATACATATGTATGTGTGATATGTGATATGCGAGGTAGTTTGTATGTATTACCGTCGATTTACACAGAGAGATATGTTATCGGTGGTTTATTCATGCACCCAAGGGGATGACTTTTCGCAATCGATTATCATTATTATTATTATTATTATTATCATTCGGTCCGCGGAAACCCCGCTCAGCAAAGGAGAAAGGATGCGTGCCTCGACACGCTCGTAAAATCAGCTTGATCTGGTCTCTGTAGAATGTGTGCCGGGAATAGAGCGGAGCATCATGGAGGACGAATGAGCACGCACACAAATAACTATCGGGATTGCTTGTGGAGCTTCTAATCGAATCGAGTGTGGCTTTCGTGCGATAATTCTCCGACTGGGCTGTATCGGGTTCGAGTCCGGCTCCGGATCGGTTGCGTGTCCGGGTAATTTCAGGCTGCATCATCCTCCTCAATCCTCTTCTTCTCTCATTCTCTCCCCGTATAATTATCGACTCGTCGGGCAAGCAAACGCGTTCGCATTCTTCGAGGATATCATCTGCATAGCTCTTTGCGTTCCCCGCCGTCTGAGCCCAGCTCAACTTTGCTTCGACAGTCCTTTCGCTGGAGATGTATTTGTATGTGTGTGTGGTTTATTTCGCGGGGATATTCTGAGGCACTGTCAGTTGAGGTAATCGGTGAGAGGTTATTGTTTCCTTGTTAAATTATTGTGATGTTGGGATTTTGATATTTTAATTATTTGGCTCTTGAATTATTATTATTTTTTTTTTTTATTTAAAGAAATAAAAATATTGTGACTCCTCTTTTTATATAAGACAAATTTATTCATCAAGAATTTTTGTGTTTAAGTTAATTATTTTTTTTTTAATGTAAAAAATTTATTAATTGTTTATAAATTAATTTATTTAAAAATTATTAATTTATTAAGTTTTACCATTTAAAAAAAAAATAAATTTATTGATAATTAATAATTTTTTTAATTTACAAAATATTCTCTAATTAGTTATTGTCACTTTTTATTATTAATTTTTATTATAAAAAATAATTAATTTAGTTAAAATAAATTGAAATTCTTTTTATATATTTAAACTACGGGTTGATAAAAAGTGTCAAAATAAAATTTCTACTTTCACTTTCAATTCAAGGCTTCAAATAAATATTAACAGTAAATGGATCATGTTAATGAACAATTAAAAAAAAATTAATTATTAATTAACTGTCTATAAATTTTATTTAATAGAAGATTCATTAAATAAAAATCTGTTAACTCACCCGGCATTAAAAAATCACATCAACAGTAGCCAAAGCTTATTAAACTTGACCAAATCCTTCCATGAGGGTAACATCTGAAAGTACAACCTGCCCCTTACCTCGATTGTTCATAACCACACAGTCCGAAGCTAAATCCTCTTAGGACTAATTGTTCAACCGAAATCATTTGCCCGAAGCTTATAAATCCTCTCTACGTACTATACGCAGGCGATCCTAGCTGCTAAATGCAAGCAAGAGCATCAGACCATAAGAGTCTAAAGCGAGGATCACTAAAAGCGATCCAGTATCTCAGAAATTCAAACACATTCCTAAAGTTGAGTTCCTTCTTTATTAATGTGTCATCTCACCAGCTCAAATTCTGTCGCGAGTTTATACGAGCAATAAACACGGGGAGCAAACTATTCCGAGGCGAAGTTTGGAGCTCCCTAAAAGACTTCTTGACTCGTAGGAAGCTCCAGTGGATGTAAAATTCAAAGCTAGCGCGGTTTTTTATCGTCATCAAAGAGCTCGCAATAAACCAAATGATATTTGACAGTGGAACGGAGAAAGGGAGGGGACAGGGGCGAAGGGTGCAGATCTGAAGCGGACTATTGGCGTTTCCATTACCCTGTCATTGACCCGTTGTCTCTGTGCTCACTTGCCGGGCTTAGGGTGGTAGCAATGAGCCAAACGGACGTCGCCTGAGGGCGTATATTAAACGGACGACATGAGAGATGAGAGAGGAGTTTATAGACCGAAGGAGGAGAGGAGCTGCATGCAATAGAGAAGTAGAGGTGCACACAATGCTCGGCTAATGGATGACACAGACGCCACCGGTTAGAGAGACCTCCTGCGATGTTGCCACTTGAATAAACATCAATTTGATATCGTGCAATATCAACCGAGTGCCGACGACACACGGACCGTGGTGAGCAACCAGACCTTCAACCATACATCTCTATCTCTATCTTTATTTATATGTGCACCGTGTGTAGACCGCGGCTGTATATTACTCGGCATCAGCAACTGTGCACACACATCAGAGAAAGATCGACGTGGCCCAAGGCAGCTCGCCACCTGCGCCTCAACGCACGCTTATTATGCACCAAGAATTCGCAGACGATGCCAATAAGTGTGCCCCTTTTTCTTTATCCACTTTATCCACTTTCGGTTGGATTTTACCTCCAAGATACACGCCTGAAAATTCGAGTTTGCTTTTGTGGATATGGATGAAAAAATAGTTTAGAATTTTGTTGTAAATTTCTATCTTGATTCAAAATTTTTATAACTCTTTATTGGAAAAAATTATAATTTTTAGATAGAGATTTAAAAAATCGCTATTCAAGGATTTAATCCCAATAAATACACTTTAAAAAAAATTAATTTGATTCAAGAAAATAAAATCTTAAGCCTAGAACATAATTTGATTATCTTAAATCAAGAAAAAAATTTTTAATCAAGATAATTTTACTTTAAAAAAAAAATTTTCTTCTTGATTAAAAAATATCAAATTATTCATGAAAATTAAGTTAGCCGACATTTAAAAATTAGAAAAAAATTTTTTTTTTTATTGGAAAAAAGACTACAAAAAAAAGGAAAAAAAATTGTCATTTGTTAAAAACTTGAAAAACTTCAAGTGCAATTTTTAAAAAATATTTTTTTGTTCTAATTTAATTATTAAAAAAAATTAAAATCGTCGGCTAACTTAAGTATCACAAATTATTCAAAAATGTGTTCTTGGTTTAAGATTTCTTCTTTTGGATTAACTATTAAGTTGATTAAGTTTTTTTTAAGTGTATTTGATTGTCTTTAAGCAAGGTAAAAATTAAAAAACCAAGAAAAAAAATTCTTTAATCAATAAAATCGACTTTCTTTAAAGAGTTCTCAGTTCAAAAATATTTTTCTTAAATCAAGTTAATTTTTTTTCCTATACACGAAACGCGAGTTCGAGTTTCGCGACTGAAACGATTCCATCGGGTCTCATTCCTCCTGTCGTTCTCATCCGCCGCCCCCTGGCATCTTTCCAATTTCGATAATCTCACGGGCGCTGTTGCGGCCCGTTATTGGCCTCGTTACTCACTTTGGAATCCGTGGAAAGCCTCGATTACCGACACACACTTTTTCCTTTTCGTTGCATTCCATTATTATTATTATTATTATCCTGCTCCTGGTCATTATTATAATTATAATCATAATTATTATGATAGCGAGCATTGTTATCATCGCTTCCGAGCAGTTGATAGTATTATGTATTATTTATCTACATAAAGTCGGGGTAAGCGCATTGGGTTTTTAATTTCATTATACTAATACTAATGCTAATATTAATACACACAACTTTCGGCTTAAAATGAGTATTTTAAAACGTATAGAGTAATTTTCTAGCATATGGCCCGGTGGCTTATCTTGTTCGTAAATTTGCAACGGGGCGAACCCGTCATTTCCACCTCCGGACTTGGGTTACCATCCGATCCTACGGGTACTTGATAACAACGCTATCGCTCCATGCGGGCGCTCTATTTAAACCTCCGCGCTGCGGGAAAAATCTAAAATTATATAGATTAGTCTATCACTAAAATCGACGAGGATTTTTTTTTTAAATTCGAACAATTAATATTAAAATTTGACCCCCCCCCCCCCCCCCCAAACCGTAAATTTTCATTCTTTATTTAAATAATATGAAAAAAAATATTTTCAAACGAAAATTTTATATCTCTTCCTACAAGCAAATTACCAACACGGAAAAAAAAGGTGATGCAAAATTTGTATCACTTTAGACGCTAATTTTGTATCTAATGTATTATAACCTATACTTTACTATACTATGATACAGCACTTTCTATACTAGTGAACCGAATATAGCATCACCTGACGTAAAATTTATATCACTTTTTTTTTTCGTGAAAAAATGTTGCATATATTTTCTTCAAAAAACTAAATGTTATACAAAAAAGGTCTCTTATAATTTTTCGATAAATTTTATTTTTAAAAAATTATGCAAATTTAAAAAGGCAGATTTTAAATTGCCACAGTTTCTTTAATTTTTGAGTTTAACTTCAAATAACTTTTAATAAATTAAATTTATCAAAAAATCATGAGACCTTTTTTACTAAAAATGTATGACACTTTCCGGTACGTTGCTTGTAAGACAAGATATAAAATTATAAAGTTTAATAAAATTTCCTCTCATGTTAAATAAAAAATTCAAATTTTAAGTGTCTTTATTTTGGGATTTAATAAAATTATAACAATCTATAACGATGTATAATATATAATTCATCTGCATTTACATCCACATCGGCTCTCTCAATATTGAACTACACAGATAGCTACTCGCAATACTTACCCTGAACTTCCTTCAGCTAGTTACCAAATTGCTTAAAGTGAACAAGGGGACAGAGGAACGCCGATCGAATTTCCTCGAGGGCGACACAGCTTAACTTTCCAGTGTAGGTATACAATCCACTCAACAAATGTAACTACGTATGTATGTAATATAAAGTACAGCAGGAACCTCGTCCAGATGCCGAGCAGTTTTTCTCCCTTTACATACTTTATGTAGACTTTATATAACAAAACTCCTGTTCGCTTCTGCTCGAAAGACGCCGTCCTATTCCTCCCGGGATTCTACAAGGAAAGTGTTTTCACACTCACGCCAGATGAGCGAATGGTAACACTTAAACTACTTCAAGACGTACACACACTTGTGCACATTATATCCTATACTAACCAGACCCCATAAGATCCGACAGAGAGTATTTGCCGTCCCAAATCATCTCGACACAACAACCAGACAGGCACGAGCACGCGCAGGCAGGACGCCACCAGTTAAACTTATAGTTATACTTGTTTTTTTTTGGGCAGACGTTCTCCTGTGTTTATATTATTTTGTCTCTCTTGCGACGAAAACAGCTGTCCTCGCTTTGTGCGCTAGTGCTGTTATGTATGTAGAGTAATATCGATACTATTTTTTACTCTCCCATCCGAAATCGAGAGAGATTGGACGAGAGTTCCGCAAATGGCCTTTGATCGCGATGAAATACCACTTTACGAGAAAGTTTGGTAATATTTGCCCGTGTGTATCGTCCTCGAGTTTATCCAGAAGCTCAAGGAAGTTCACCACTCAACTCTATCGCTTTATTCGCTTTATACGTTTACATATAGCGTACTCAAATATATGTGGGTAATATATGTATAAGCAAAAGCTTAGAACCAAAGCTGTAACTAAACTCCTAATATATATGTACATATATGCATAGATGTATTTCAACGGCGGATCTCTGACGTCGTTATAAAGTTTTAACTTTTTCCGCAAGGGACATTTAATTATAAACACCAGAGTTTATTAATATTCAAGTATCACACTCAGTATGGTGATAAAATATTTTTCTAAGGATTATGATTTAATGAATTTTTATTAATTCATTTTATAAGGTTTGATAGTGAATTGTTAATAGTGAAAAAATATTTATTTTACTACCTTGGGTGTAATCGAATTTTTTAGCGCCAAAATTGGAGGATGATTATTTTACATAGTTAGGCATGATATTTTAATTGTAGAAAGGAACTTTATTTAAATTGCAGTGATTATCAAAAGTATGATTACTTTCTAAAACTCAAATAACATAAGAAAGGCTTTTTTAATACATATAAAAGTAATCAAAGTGAAAATAAAATCTTAGACTAAATAAATTGATAAATTGTTTCTAAATAAGTGAATTTTTTGACAGTTAATAATTTCTTCTATCAGTTCAAGTTGATACTTTACAAAATTACTAAAATTACTCCTTTAATTGACAAAAATAACTTTAACTCACAATAATCTGACCATTAAATATAATGAAGAGAAGATTGGATTTCTATCAGCTGTAACTTTTATAAGCGCGACCCTTTTCGAGCGAACAAAGTTTTTTTTAACGTTGATCAATACACCTATTGCATACTTATCACTCACAGATCATACATTTTCATTAAAATTTTTAAATTTATAGTTTCCAAATTTAGAGTAACAGCTCAATATCACCCGAGAAACTGATTATTAAATTAGTCAAACCTTTTAATAACGCAAAACAGGTTGGTTATCTTTAACTTATCGTAATTCATTAAATAATTTTTTAAAAATTGTAAAAATACCTTTCCGAGGCTCCTTAATGGACTGATTAACGATAAACTTTGAATCACTAGATAAAAATATTCAGCAATCAATATCAAGCTATAAATACAGGCGAGTGTTCTAAAATTGTCAATTAATCTACCGCTTCACTTGCTTTGTCAATACTTCTATTTTCTCTCCTCAAATAAGTAATCAGAACAAGCATCAACAATTCATACTAGATTGTGAATAGAAGTTGTGAATAAATAAAACAATCGAAGGATCTGATCAGCCAGTTCCAATAATTTGGATAAGAAAGCTATCGAAAATAATTCCTCAGTCAATTGTCGATTGCAGTACAATAAAAATTTTTAAAACATTAGTTTTTTTATCATTTAAGTTGAATATAATTCTAACTAAATCTTGAACATTGACTTTGTCTGACTCCAATGAAAAAATTTAAAGCCAAAAGAACAACACAAAACAGAGACAAGCAGCAACTACAACTACAACAACATATATTTCCGTACAAAAGTGATTTATTACTTTCATCAAGTTTCCTTTATATACTCTAGCGCTGTAAATTGTGTGATATGAAGCTTCGGTGAAATAATGCTTTAATGAAATTTTCAGTTCTTGTTATAAGGAAGAACAAGAAATGCGGAAAGTTAACACACTGACTGAGATTCACCAGTGAATTAAGAGAGAACTAAGCCCGTGAAGCAGAGCAAGAAACCTCTTGGACTTCCACTGAGATATCTTCGAGGACGAGCTTAACCTTTGCTCCGCCGCCGCACATATAGCAGAGACGCAAAAAGTCATGAGAAACTGAACTAGTGGAGAAGCTCGAACTTCCTGCTCCAGATTCCCGCACTCGCATGCGACGCCAAAAGAGAAGAAGCCCTTTAAAAAAGCGACCAGGCTTTACAGTCTTATCCAGTGGACACTTGGACTCCTTTATTTCGCCTCAAGATACCGCGGTAAGTTCCAGAGGCTCACTTGCTCCCAAGCTCCCGATAGTGCAATGGATATAATAATAGTGGTAGCTCGAAGTGAGACCAAAAGTTGCTGGTTGCGAGATCCAGAGATCGGGAAGAAAAATAAAGGAGATATCCAGTTTAACTTGTAAACCATACGACTTAGAGGAACTTGCCACGACTGCAAATGAATTCTGGTTCTTCTATTCTTTCCTTTTTACCCCAAAGCGATTCTATTTCTTCCTACTGTACCGATCTAATCTCCGCGAAAGGATTCTTCCAAGACGGCCTATATGCACGCGAGCTTCTTCAGATTCTTGATAACACTCACTCCAAAGATCGGATCGGGCTCAAAGAGAGAGAGAGTCCTTGTGAGAAAAAGTAAATTTTCGAGTTATCACCGAAGGATTTGCCATCAACTAAGTACCTAGCGCCTCCTCCAATCAAATATTGATATCTGATATCTTATTCCTCACGGGAGTTTTTTTTATCACGCAAAGCTGAAGGAGTTAGCTGCCAAAAGGAATATTTTATTTAGGTTGCTTTATCTTCAGCTCAAACTTTTGAAACTAAATCACATACATTTAATCCTTAGAGGAAAATTTCAGATTTTCATCAACTATTCACCAGTAACAGTTAATAGTTGATATTCTTGTGTGGTTTCGATTAAAAACGACATCCTGCACTTTTAGTTTTTGAATGATTAATTCAGCTGGAAAGTTACTTAGTGTGACATCTTGCTGTTCTATTTTGAATGATCATTTAATATTTGTGATTTTATTTTTGAAAATTCGATCCGAACAAAAACAGTTTCACTGTAAAAAAATCGCGCCAAGTCCACGTTCATAAGACTATTAAGAAAAAAAAATTTGTTTTTTTCTTTACAAAAATATATAAAATAAAAAAATTAAAAAATCCAAGTAACCGATATGATTGTTTATGATTTTCGGAAATTAAAAAAAATTTTGTTACAAATTTAAAAATTAAAAAAAAAGTTTGGAACGTATTTAGTGTGCGCGGTTGCAAAATTTGAAAAAATTGAAATACACAATGACGCACACTAAATACGTTCCAAACTTTTTTTTTCATTTTTAAATTTGTAAAAAAATTTTTTTTAATTTCCGAAAATCATAAACAATTATATCGGTTACTTGATTTTAATTTTTTATTTTATATCTTTTTGTAAAGAAAAAAAAAATTTTTTTTTTTCTTAATAGTCTTATGAACGTGGACTTGGCGCGATTTTTTTACAGTGAAACTGTTTTTGTTCGGATTTTAATATTTTTTGTAATTATAATAAAAATTTACAATTGGTACCAACTTAATCAAATCTCGCGTTGGTTGCATTTTTTATAGCAAACTATCCCCTTGAAACTACAGTTTATGTAAAAATAATTCCAGTGCACCCTGGCGGGTGTAGATGCAAGCTGTGAAATATCTATTTTTAACTGTAGTTTCCCATCTAATGAAGGATTACTATGCATTCTCGAATTATTTAGTCTGTGGCAGATCACTTTGCCCATCGAAAAAAAAGTCAGGATCGAAATTTTTGCGTTGCTATAGTTTGTGCTGATTAAATTTAATAATTTCAAGTAGATTAATTGTTATAAGTGAATATAATTAATTAATAACAGTCAAATAAAGTATGAATTACTGTTATAATATACAATTTAGGAAAAAAAAGTACCGTAGAATTAAATAAAATTTTGCAACCTCGAAATACCGTTCTGCTTACAGTAAACACAGCCGGTAGTCTGGCGCTCCGTTTACAGCAGATTTGAACGGAACTTGGCGCCAGATTCTACCGAATCTGTGGATTTATCTGGAGTTTTTGAACTTTTATGATGTTGATTAATTTATTAACACTGGAAGATACTTTCCACTTCTACAAGCCATTTAATAAATTTGATTAGTATTAAAATGCTTGTGAATTTTTGATGTCATAAAATGGGTTCAGATTCTATTGCTATTTCCGACAGCTCGAATATTTTAAATAAATTATTGTGTCAAATTAAAAGTGACATTACACGGACGGTAAATTTTTAATATACGTGAAATTAAATTCGCAATTTTTGACAAATTGGATGTCGTTTGAAATTATTTTAACAATACAAGTTTATATTATAGCAATTACAATTACATAAATTTATAAATCGCTGCAGTGCTTTCAGGGAGTCGTGCTCTACTTTCAGAAAATAACTATTTATTTTTATGAATTTAATCACCGGGATGAATGGAAGATTGAAATTTATTTTTAAAATATTTTCATTTTTAAATTTGAGTTACTTTTTAGGCAACTGCATTTATTTTTATAAAGAAAGAAATAGATTTTATTAATTTTCTAGATAAAAACCAATGTGTGTCAGTACTTTTAAAATAATTCATTTATAGTAACCGCAAAAATTTCAACTGGTTCATTTTTTTATTAAATTTAAGCGAAAATCGATAACCAATATTTATTGATAAAGTTATAATTGTAAATTGGTAAAGTTAAAAAATTTATATCAATTAAAAGCCGATAACACAACTTAATAACAATAATAATAATAATAATAATATAAAGGTGAAATTAAAAAATTGGAAAGACTTTAACATTAAAAAAAAAATTAATATTACAAAAAAATAAAAATAATGGTTTCAAAAAAATTGAGCCAAGTTTATATATCTATATTTGATATTTTATTGATAGAGTATAGCAAATCACCGATTATGCAGTTTGATTTTAACGTTCATGACTTTTCTACTCGACGTCAACATTCACAAACTCTCCCGTTGCACAATATTGTTGAACAATTTTATCCACAAGTCGTAACCCGCTTATCGCTCGATAAAATACTCCAGCATACCTTTCTCATTCCATTCAGATTCATCCCTCGATTCAAAAAAAAAAAAGTTCGAGTGTTAACAAAACTGTTTTTTATTTTCATCCACACAAAATCTATATACTTTTATTATTATTTTATGTATACATTTTTTACCTCGAAAGCTCGAGGGTGGACAAAGACCCGAGCAAACATGCCCTCTTCAAAATTCCAATTTGCGGAAACGATTTGAAAACCTCGGACCGGTCAAAAATCGAACCTGGCGTATCCTTTTTCCATAAAATAGTCGCTTTTACTTCCGGCGTACATTCAAAAGCGCTTTTAGAATCTAAATCTCCATGCATACACATATCCATATTTTTTCCTGTTTTTTTTTTTAACCATGAACATTTCGTTCCAGTTCCAAATTAACTTAAGCTCAGTTGACGGGACTTATTCCCTCGAAATTAACCTAAACCATATGGATTTTAGTTTTTCCGGCTTCGAGGTGGACATTTGATAAATTTACAGCTTAAGAACAAACATAAACATACACACCGACCACTCTCGACAATTTCCTTCTATTTTTCTGCATCCCATTTATATTTTTTAGTTTTATTTTATTTCCAGGTCCTCATTCTCATCCTCACTATTTTCTTCACTTCTCTTCTCTACGGTTAGCTTGAGATATATCGCCGGCCATTTGTCCCACTGTACTGCTACTAGGATAAATATAAATTTGATTCCACGTTTAGATAGTCAAAATGCTTCTCATGCTATTTTTACGCCCTCGCCTCCTTACAGATTTTATGCCGTCTCAGTACAGTAAATAATGCTTATATCATTCGTGTTATTACCAAAAAAAGAACAAGGGTGAAAGAGAAAAAAAAAACAAAATTCACCGCGATTTATTAAACCGGCGATAAATAAATCAAATAAAATTTAATAAAATAAAATACCATTTTCCAATACAATATTTACTGCAAACACAATAATTCTGTTGACGTGCTCTGCACCCGTAAGAACCGCAGCAATCAACTCTGGAGTCATTAAAAAACCAAATAGATCCCGTAAATAGGCCAAGCACCTTCCGGGAACGTCATTATACATATATATATATATATATATATATATATATATATATATATATATATATATATATATATATATATATATCTCCGGAGTTCAATCAAGTTAAAACAGACGGAAGAACAAATCGATTAACAGCATGAACCTCTGTCGTCGTCAAATAATAAAAAAAGCACGATATTAGTATCTAATTATTTAGCTAAGTTTTAAAAAATAAATTACCCCCTCATGAAAGTCCTAGCTCTGGTAATAACAATAACAACAGTACAAGACAATACAGAAACCGCAATAAGATTTTGATAAATGTATTAACCAGTGCGTAGAATATATCGCGTGTCTCGGTGTCATTTCCACCGGTGTTTTCTTCCGTATCCGGTTCTGTACTAGTATAGAGACGTAAGTACAGACGGCGCCAGGCAGACGTCGCACGAGCGTCGTGACGATTCCGAGAAAATACCCTATATCCCCTAGAATTTTTAAGTGGAGTAATAATACAACCATTGCGGTTGTTTTCTTTTGTTTAGTTTTATTTAATATCATTTCTACCTGAACCCTCACCCTTACTCTGGAAATAATCAATTTTATTCAAGTTTTATTATGAATTATATATGGATGCAAAGATTACTTGTATGAAGAAGAGAGTTATTTTTTTTTTAATGTATAATGGTAATTATTACTGTGTTGGATGGTAATGAAGATGTGTGAGATTAGAAATAGAGAAATTCTTAGATTTAATTCAGTCAAGAACAATAATTTTTTAATTACATTAACGATGATTTAAATCAATTTATTGGCTCAAGATTTTTTCTTTTGAACCTTTTCAATTTTTATATTAATTTTTATAATTGATTTCATCAAAGAAATTTCAATTAATTCATGCAATAAAATTCTTTAGAATATTTTTCAAAGCAAGAAGGAATTTTTCTAAAAATTAAGTAAAGTTACTTTTAAAATAAAAATATTGTGTAAGTTTAATTATTATAATAACAATTACCAAAAAAATATTAGTTTTCTACAAATTATCATTTAAAATTTCATAAAAAATAACTCTGGTTAAAAGTTACTACGTAGAATGGTAAATATTACCGCTCTCATTTCTCCGCGTGATTAATGCAATGTTTAAGAGGATATTTAGCGAATTCCTAGGATTATCAAACGGAGAGAAAGGACGGAAGAGAGAGGAGAGAGAGGAAAGACGAAGGATAGGACGTATACGAAGGATTAAACGTGGATTGCATTTGAAAATTCTTCTGACGGGTCTAGCTTGCTCGTTTTCTCTCTTCTCTCTCTGTCTGGCTCTGTTCCTCCGTTGACTGATGAGATCTCCTCAGTAATGTTAAAACAACGTGAAAAGCATCATACACACATGAGCACATACCAACACACGTTGGGTAGTACGTGTGAGTGTATGATTCACGCTCAGAAAAGCACTTGGATGTGCATCCAAGTACTTTTTACGCTTCAGTGGAAACGCTCTCATGAAATTCAAAAGAATTCCCATTGTTCTTCCACGCACTAATAAACATTTCCATTCGTAAAAATTACTTCTTCCGCCTCTTCATCAGCAACAGTAGTAGCATATGTGGAGTGGCTTAATTATAGGAAAAAAAATATCGTTAAAGGTATAAGTTTAATTAAAAACACAAAACAGTCCAGTCTACACCAGACTTTAAACCTCCGACAATGTACAATTACAACAGCAGAGTTTGTTATATTTTATTTAAACAAATTTACTTTCCGGTTTCGCTCTCATAGAGAAATTAGTTCAATTCGAGGTAGAATATTAAATCGAATCATTTTAAAGGGCTTGATCTAGCAGAAATATTTTTTAATTACGTAATATTCACTTGAACTAAAAACAGTTTTTAATTTTAATTTCTCAAAAATTTTTCTTTTAATAAAATTACGGGTGAGTATTAATTAGTTGATTAAAACAAAAAACCTTAAACTTAACTCTCTTCTATTGAGAGAATTTAGCGATCATGCGCTATCTGTTGGAAATTTCCAGCACTAATTTTGATAAAAAATTGTAAATGACTATTTATGACCCAATTTTCTAAATATTAAATTAATTTCTCATCAATATATTTTCCGCTTCCTATCTTCCGTCAATTATTTCTCCTCACACTTATCTAGCTTCGTTAGACTCATCTTTTTCACCAATTTTCTAATTGCTATGCTCACCTTGACGCTCTTCCGTTAAATTTAAACTTTTCACAGCTCCCTCGACACGTCCGCGAAATAACGCGCGGCCAGGGCACCATATAAACTTCCCGCATACAAATTTCAACAGTATGGCGTTAAACCTGCTGATACATGTGCAAACATCGTGACATTTTATACCAGCAATATCTCTTTATATATACACAACACCTAACTGGTTGATACTCTTCCTCCTGTTGTTAGCGCTGGTGTTCCTCCAACTCTTACTATTATTGTTATTATTATTATAATAGCTCTAGTTGTTGTACTTATTGTTCTTGTTGTTGTTCTTCTTCAGCTTAAATTTAACCACCCACCCCCAGCACTACAACACTGTAAACCACGGACTAGAAATCTTTAATCGCGAGGTAACTTGTTTGCTTACTGCATGCTTTTTTATCACAAAATATGTGATTACAAGGTATCTTCAAAAGTAGCGTGTCTTTTTAAAAATAATCGTTCCGTTAATTTGATGCACTGAGTTGAACAAACTAATATAACTATTACTATGCTACAAAGTATTCAGACTGTGAAAAAAGATTGAGAGGATGATTATTTTACGTAGTTAGGCATGATATTTTAATTGTAGAAAGGAACTTTATTTAAATAGCAGTGATCATCAAAAGTATGGTTACTTTCTAAAACTTAAATAACAGAAGAAAGGCTTTTTTAATACATATAAAAGTAATCAAAGTGAAAATAAAATCTTAGACTAAATAAATTGATAAATTGTTTCTAAATAAGTGAATTTATTAACAGTTAATAATTTATTTTATCAGTCCAAGTTGATACTTTACAAAATTACTAAAATTACTCCTTTAATTGACAAAAATAACTTTAACTCACAATAATCTGACCATTAAATATAATGAAGAGAAGATTGGATTTCAAATTTAAAGTAACTGCTCAATATCACCCGAGAAACTGATTATTAAATTAGTCAAACCTTTTAATAACGCAAAACAGGTTGGTTATCTTTAACTTATCATAATTCATTAAATAATTTTTTAAAAATTGTAAAAATACCTTTCCGAGGCTCCTTAATGGACTGATTAACGATAAACTTTGAATCACTAGATAAAAATATTCAGTAATGAATATCAAACTATAAATACAGGTGAGTGTTTTAAAATCGTCACTTAATCTAGCGCTTCACTTGTTATGTCAATACTTCTATTTTCTCTCCTCGAATAAGTAATCAGAACAAGCATCAATAATTCATACCAGATTGTGAATAGAAGTTGTGAATAAATAAAACAATCGAAGGATCTGATCAGCCAGTTCCAATAATTTGGATAAGAAAACTATCGAAAATATTTCCTCAGTAAATTGTCAATTGCGGTGTAAAAATCAGTGTCTGACCGAACAATGACTCCCGTCACTGTCGGACTGCATTTGCTCGGTGTCTACTGATGTGCATAAAATATGTTCAAGTCGGTGAATAGATATCGGGATAGGAAGTGTACAGTATAGCAAGCTTTTTCAGAAGCTACGAGAAAGTTTGTTGGAACATAAAAATCCAGAAGGTGACGGTCTCTTGTCTATCTCTTCTATTTTCCGGTAAAACTTCTGTTCGTTGTTGCCGGCGGTATATATTTATAGCCAGACCTATAACTATGTATGTACATTGTGCTGGACACGTAGTATAGCCGAGAGCAGAGAGTGTACAAGCCCGATTTCCGTGGGAGAGGACCACCGACAAATGGAATTCCCTGGCATTTATTGGGACAGGAAAATAGGAACGTTCCAAGTGAAAAGTTGCCACGTTATAAGGCACTGGACACTGGACAATGGCACATGTTGCATTCGAGGGTGCAGGAGGGTGGAAACTGAAATAGAGAAAGAGAAACAGGAAGAGGATGATGGAAACAATTGGTCTGGAGCGACTAGTGTTGCTGGGGGAGAATTGTAGCTGATTCGATAGGAAACTTTTAATCGGGCAACTTGTGTCTATGTCTAGTGTTCCACCGGAAGGGAAAATAACGGTAAAAGGAAGATGAGCCAACGTTCGTTGGCACACCAGCAAAGCGCTTTTTCAATGACTCGCCACTTCTGGATGGTCAAATGAACAAGCTCCTCACAAAGGCGACCCGTCAAAGCAGAGGATCCAGGAAATTATGTTCGTCCTATATTTACCGCTGAAAACAACCCAGTCCTGGTCTTGTTTTACGGATCTGTGTACTCGTTACTCACTCACTACATGGTACATACTCTACAATCCACATTATACTGCACAGATCCTCGAGGTCTTGCAGTTTAATTACCCTCAGAAGCAATATACATAAAGAAGTGATATTGTGCATTATCATGGCCGCTGCTAAAGCTTTTTTACTTTTGCTCGGCGATTTAGACGCTTTTAATTTTACTTTGTCAAATTAATTTTAAGGAATTAATTTTTTTAATGTAGCGCACTAATAAATAATTTTATTTTATTCAAAAGGAACAATTTTGATTGGTTAATGAAATTTAATCAATCAATTAATTTTGGAAAAAAATTTAAAACGTAATAAATAATTTTTTTTAGCTTTGTAAAAAAGCAAAATATAAATTTTTAAATAGCAATTACAGCTCGGGAATAAAAAGTGAAAAATTAATAAGCTTTTTGTTGTTAAATTGAATGAATGATTTTATTTTGCCTGTAAAAAAAATATTTTTTTTTTAATTTTTAAATAGTAATCACAGCTTGGGAATTAAAACTTGAAAAATTAATAGGTTTTATTGTTAAATCAAAGCAAAATAAATAAAATGAAAAATTTTAAATGAATTGTCGCAATAAAAGTTAAACAATTTAAATCAGTGTTACGTCCAAATTTTTGGACGTAAATTATTAAAATTTATTTTGGTCCTGGTATTTTTCAACCACTAACTATATAATTATTTATTTTTATTTTTTTATTTATTCAACCAGTAGAATAAAAATTCGGATTATTTTAAAATAATAAAAAAACGTTAATTCAAAACCACAACGTAACATCAGTAATAATTAATGGCAAAAAAGTAAAATTTTGAGAATTTTATTAAAATTAAGGCTAATTATTGCAAAAAATAATAAATATAACAATTTTTATTTTCCGTAAAATTAAAACTCAATTAATCAACAGCAAAAGTGGATAAGAAACTTTGACTATTGGTATTGCTGATGCAAAAGATGAAAATGGATGTCACTTGAATAGCCAGTGACCTATGATATAACTAAAAATCAATAATAGGATTCGTAATAAAAGTAACACAAAAAGTTAATCAACTCTCGCATTGCTATCGAATATAGAATAGAAGCATGGATTTGGAAATAGAGGTACTTTGAGCGTATGACTTTGGAGTAAATGGATTGCCGGTGAAAATAGTAAAGCACTTTGTGTGTAACTCTATGTTATTATCTATAAACCGCTCGAAGCTTTTGAAGGCCCTCTTAGTTCGCTCGTAAATTTGGATCAGAACTGCGTAATCTTGTTACCGTTAGCACGTAAAAGGCCATGATTTATAAAAACTAGTGACGTTTATTGGGACTATTTATTATTCATAGTAATAACTAGTGCGGCGGTCGAACGCGTGTTGCTCCGCACCGCAATTTTACGAGGCCCGTTATTTACAATGTCATTGTCGTGGTTATTAATTGGATCTGTTTTTTATTGTCTTTTGCAGCTGGGCTTCTTCACCTACTACACGGTGGCGATGGGTGAAGTAAATCCGTCTGGACCCGTACCGATCGACAGTGTGTTCATCTATCGACCAGACAAGCGCCTCGAGCTCTGGAGGTTCGCTTTTTACATGTTTTTACATGCTGGGTAAGTCGAAATTTATTTTTAATAATTATAATAATAAAATTAGGAAAAAATTTTATGTTGAAGAAAAAGTAATCAAAGATTTATAAGTTTCTCAAACTTATATTAAAGTAATTGGTTTTATTTTTTATTGATATTTCATAAGTTATATAAATTTAAATATCAAATATATTTATTAAATTTTTATCTATACTTTTAAATTATTTTTTTTAATATTTAAAATTCAAATTATAAAGACTAAGTAATTAGAATATTTTTTTTCAAATTATTATTACTAGCAACCTTGCAGTCGCTATGTGACTGCCGTGACTTGTGAATTATAAATAAATAAAATTTTGCTTTATTAAATAATGACTTTTGTTAAATTGCACTGTACTTCCTTAAATATTGAAGTTTTTAAAGATATAAGCTCATTCCGATGTTACACTTATCAAGAGCTTTCATTTGAGTACCCACATGCATTTTTGATATATATATATATATATATATATATATATATATATATATATATATATATATATATATATATATATATATATGTATAAAATATATGAAAAATGTCATGTGGGTACTCAAATGAAAGGTCTCGATGAATGTAACATCGAAATGAGTTTATATCTCAAAAAATGTCAATAATTAAGAAATGACATTGTATCTTGTGAACTATTGACATTTTCAAAGATATAAGCTCATCCCGATGTTACACTCATCGAGAGCTTTCATTTGAGTACCCACATGCATTTTTGACATATTTTTTATTGGTACATATTATACATATATATAATATATATATAAATATATGAAAAATTGGTGTGGGTACTCAAATGAAAGGTCTCAATGAGTGTAACATCGGGATGAGCTTATATCTTTATTTTATGAATAAAAATTTAAATAAATTTATTGAAGTAAAATCAAAAAAGCAAAAATTGTTTCTGAAGCATTGAGATAAAAATTTCAACACAAATTATATCAAATTAAACGACTAGAAATTAATATAAAATAATGAATATTATTTTTCTATTTTTATAATACCAATAAATAAACGGCAAAAGTTGAAATTAAAGTTTCTATCGACACTTTCCATTAACCGGTAGCAATAAAATTAAACGCGCTCTATAAAGCAAATGCTCCCCATCAATATCGAGTAGTGTATAGTTGTGTAATACGCAACACTCAACACTCAACACCGCTATAAGAAAACCGATTGGAAAATAAAATGTCGAGTGTGTAGTACTAGGGAGGATAGAAACGGGCGAGGGTGTGAGTGAGTGAAAATAAAAATAAAAATAAATATAAAAAATATAAACCTCGTAAGGAAAGAGGATGAAAACGAGGACGGTAAGGACGAATACGAAGATGAAGGTGAGAGTGGCGAAGAAAGACGCGATGACGGGTAAAGAAGCAGCTACGCCGAGTACACGACGCTTTTTAAATTATTCATGGCAACCTGGAGATAAGGGGAGAGTAGTTGGAGAGAAGAGACGCGTCTTGTTCTATTTCTGTCTCGGTCTTTCTCGCTCGAAACTTTTCCTCTCGCTCACCTTTATTATCCACTCGTTCGCTCTTTTGTCTTCTGGTCGTGGTGGTGATGTGCGTGTATGTCTTCCCAAGATAAGCAGCTCCGCGTTTTCAGGAAACTCCTCAGCTTTTCTTCGAGCTTTTCATCTTTCCTTATCTCAGAACCGGTTATTGCCATCAAAATGTGTCGGGCTATTTCCATGTGTTTTACGGATAATAGAAACAATACTAATGAACATTCAGATACTCATCGCTCCTTTTACTGCTAAAGTTCATATAAAAGTGTATTACCGAGCTATCTGCACTCAAACGAAAAACTGCTGTATTTAAAAGATATGTTTTTGATCAAGAAAATTATTTTCAAAAGAACCTAAGCTAAAATTTTCTTTTTTTAAAACTGGTTTTTTACAAAAATTAAATTTTTTGTTTCAAAAAACATCAAATTAAAACACGGAAAAAAGAAAAATCAAAAAATTACATTATAAATAGTAATAAGCGTCGTTTCGAATAAAAAAAACTAGGAAAATTGCAGGTCAAAATAACATTTTTTTAAATTCAAAATTTGAATGTTAATTTTCAATGTAATATTTACATTTTACAATATAATTTTTACAAAATCTGTAATAATTACAATTTAAAAATATAATTTTTCCAGTTTTTTATACGCCACGTTAAATTATACACTGATCGAAGGATTTATTTATAGTTAAAAATATTTGTTAATATTTAACAAATCATTTATTAGAGACCACTTTTTAGCTTAACAAATATTTCTTAATATTTAAAAAGATTTATTAATATTTAATAAATAAATATAAGATTGATTGAATACAAACAAATCATTTTAAATATTAAGAAGTATTTGTTTAATACTAAAAAGTCGTCTCTAATAAATGATTTGTTAACTTATTAAAAAATATTTTTTGATACAAATAAATTCTTCTATCAGTGTATAATGTAATTTTTTTTTTTTTCCGTGAATTTTGATCAATAATTTTTCACCATCAATATATTTTTTATTTAGTTGAATTAAAATTTTTTCTACCGTAAAATTTAGATTAAAATTTTTTTCACATTAAAACTGTAAATTTGACAGTCCTATTTCCCCTTGTAATTATAAATCATAAATAATAAATGATAACCATCCTATTCTCTGTTAACCGTTTGCCGATATTATCTTGAGCAGCCATTGAAATTTGAATAAACTCGATGTATACGTCTGTGCAGTACATATCTTTGGACAAAGGATATTAAGGTAAAAGCAAAATTTCGCTTATCATGTCTCTCCACGTTTTACCAACTACTCGATATTCCGATACCCGAACTCGATATTCTCGTCATTTGCGTTCGCCCGAACTCCGTCAATGATAAATCGTCGAAAGCCCATAACCTGCTGTTGGATATAGTCGTTTGTGCCGAACCAACTTCAATGCTCCACCAGTAGAAATAGAGTTTTGAGAAGAAGGCGAGAGCGAGTTCCCGTATGAAAGCAGCTTCTCCTCGTACGCGCCATTTGGATGATTGCATCGCAACGACATCGATCCTCTCCATATACTATTTCCCTCTCGAATTACCACCTCGCGCCAACTTGTATTTATATATATACCTATATACACTTGAGACATTTATTCTCCAGCACTTAGAGCACCCTCCTTGCTAAATGATTATGTGAGACGCAAATATAACTTCCCGCTAAAACTTTTCCAGCCATCATCACCGTCCTGTGATAGAGCTTCATTATCTCTGGATGAGTCTTGCTCGCAGAACCACAATGATGCGCCTCAATTCACTCCTCTTTGGCGCCATTCGGCAAAGTTTCTTCGAGTTTTGAGAAAACGACTCCTTGTGTGTCCACCTGAGCACAAAATGATAAGACACCTCGCTAGCAAAACTCGAGCTCTTTACATCTAGCATTGCTGACAAACGTTCGTTACCTTTAAATAAATTTACTTCTGGCTGTTCCTTTCCACCTTTCAGCTCATCTTCGTCTTCGTCTTCATCATCTTGCTCTTTCTGCACATCACTGTTCTTCTCTTTAATTAACATTCATCACAATTGATGTATGTAATTTAAAGTTGGTTCGCGAACTGTAATTGTGAATTAAAACGTTTTATAGGACAATGTCGTGGGGAAAGAAACTTTAAATAGCATATCCGGTGAATAATAGTAATAGTAATAGTACCTTGGCATTGTCGTACAAATTCGCGGGAGTTTTGCTATTTTATGTTCATCATATCAATTTATACGACAGTTAGAATTATGTCACTGACTTTCTCATGGACATCCACTGTCCTATCCATCCACTACTAATTTATTATTCTTTTGTGTTTTATTTTCAGGTGGTTACACCTGCTGTTTAACCTGGGGGTACAGGTGGTCGTGGGACTTCCCCTTGAAATGGTTCACGGGAGTTTGAGGATCGCCGCTGTCTACATGGCCGGAGTTTTAGCCGGTAAGTACTTTATCTAATTCTTTTTCTCTTTCTCAGCTAACGAATCTCACTGTTGTCATTATGGCTATCTATATAATTAAGATAATAAGCTAAATTTGATGCCATTATATTTATATGATACACTGAAAGAAAAAATTAACTTGAATCAAGACGAAAAATTTTTGAACTAAGTAAAATCTTAGTTTAAGATTTTTTTTTATTCAAATCAAAAAGATTAAATTCTTCAAAATTATTTATTTATTTATTTAAATTAATTTAAATAATTAATTAATTGATTTTATTAATTTTTTAATAATTTAACAAGGCATTGGCCGAATGGCAAACATACACAGGTAATTTCATTAACGTACATGTAAAATATTGAGTATTTAATTTATACCGTAATTTTAAACTTAATAAGAAGAACAATGAAAAATTTATTCATGAAATAATAGAAGACATTAGCCCTTATTCGATATTAGTGTATAAATATTTTAAAGAAATTAGATCAAAATATAAATCAGAAAATTAATCCTTTATTAAAAAGTTGATGCGACGTTTTCATTGTTGTCGCTTTTCGTTGCTATGGTGACCATCTTAGCAACGGTTATCAAGGCAAAGGTTTCCATAGCAACGGTTACTATGGCAACAGTTAAATATTAATGACTAAAATTTGTAAAAATATTGATTAATTGCAAATTTTTTTAATTAAATTGTCGCTAATAAAAATTTTGACAGAAGCGCGCAAAGCGCATTCGATTTTCTAGTTATATAAATCAGCTCTTGTTACAATTCCTTATAAAGCAAAATATTAACAGTAGTTTACATCTAATAAATTAATTTAATTTACTTGATTCAAATATCGACGTTCTAATTAGCAAATTGTCTAACTTCATTTTAGAGAATCTTCCATTTGTACGAAAAAATAATTAGTTTAAAATTTATTATCATTTTTTAAAAAACCATTTAATATTTAATAGAAGTATAATGTTTTGATTCAGATCATTCAAATAATTTATAACTTGACTATTACTTCATGAAAATGTTAAAAAATCATCTAAAGAGTTAGACCAATTGCTAATTAGACCGTCGATATATTTTTTTTCTGTGTAAAATGAATTTTTTTTATTAAAATCAAAAATAATTTCTTCACAATTCATAATTCTCAGCAGGAATACTCACTGTAGGTAGCCAGTAATTACAATAATGATAACAGTTATCATTATCGCGAGCATTAGTATTAATATATACCGCCGGCGCTTATATACATAATAATGGTGAAAATGATGAATTGGCAAATGTGTAATAATAAACACATATGAAAATGGAACAATTATGTGGTGATTCGAGTTTGAATAAACGAATTAAATATCGCAGATTTCTATTCAGCAGACGAGACGGTTTAAATATATTTAATATATTAGCACGCATATATTTATGTTGTCCGTTAGCGTGTGTCTCATTCCAAGCTTCTCTTGAACTCTACCTCTGGCAGTTGTTTTCCCTGGAAAATCACACGCACGTTATTTACGGGCAGTTTCCACCGTCCACTAATGCGCGGAGACGCAACACACCGAGCAACCGACGGTGTGTTGCTCGGTGTATATATATAAATATGCATACAGACAGCACACAACACACTACGTACCTTCACCAGCAGAGAGTAGCTTGTACATCCAATAGCCATTTGCATAAATCCGATTGGGAGCAAATCCTCGCGTATTAATGCTCATGAAAGTAAAACGTTGCAAATAGAGGACATGAATAATAAACGGCATGAGGCTGCATCCCGTCTTCCCCACCATTCCACTTTTATCATCAGACTACCGTGATAGTAGTCGTTCACCAGGTATACCATCAGTAGCAGCCAGGGATTATGTTTTCAGTATTTTCACAGTGTCAAGTACTTTCTCCAGTATATTTACTCCGCTGCAACTATACTATGGTAGTTACTATTACGGTTACTATTACTATTACTGTTACTGTTGGTGCAGTGGCCTGTCCTTTCCTACCTGGCAAGGAATCCCCAGATCTATGGCTGCTAAATGGAGATGGAGATGGAGATCTAGATGCCGGTATATAATAGCTAGTCAGTACTTTTACTGGCAAGTCAAGAACACGCGGGATTTAACAACATCATAACCGCGGTGTGCATTGTAGTTTGCTGGGTCATCATATCCACCTGCTTCTACCAGAAATTCAGTAGTATGCATGGAAAGAAGGATTGTTAAAATTACAGAAAAATTTTGCTAAAAATTGCATAAGAAAAATATAAATTTTTAAATAAAAAAGAACTAATTTTATTTTTTTTTTTTTAATAATTAATATTTAATATTTTGAACTGAGTAATTTTTTGAAATTTTTTAATTAATTAGAATTTTATAAAAATTTATATGATAGTTATTCTTATTACAGATAATTAAATATATTTAAAAATAATTTAAAGTGTCAATATTTAGACCCTTGTCAATAATTGAAGCTTTTTCTTTATTGGAAATTTTATTAAATCTTTTTAAATTTTCACATTTTATGGACTAAGATTTTAATCTTAGACCATTTTTATAGACTTTTTAGTCTAGACATTTTAATAAGATTTTATGGAAATCTTATTAAAAATTTACATTTAATGATACAAAATTTTTTTTTTAAGTTTATAATTATTACAGATTTATTTTTGTAAATTATAATTTTTTTTTTTGTAAATATAACATTATTTAAAAATGTAATTTTTACATATTCATATCTGTAAATTTAACAGCTTTTAAAATTAACTTAATAGAAGAGAAAAAAAATTAAATTCAAGAATTTCTTTGCTTTAAATTAACCAGAAAAATTCTTAAATTAAGTAAAATTAATTTAATCAAAAAAAAATTTCTTAGTTTGAGATTTTTTCTGCTCTGTAAAAGATCAAATTCTTCAAAATAATTTTTTTGATTCAATATTTCTTCTTTTGAATCAATTTTTTTATCATACAAATTTCCCACCGTATTTATCTAAATTTTAAAAGAGAGTTTAGATTATCGAATATCACAACAAACCGACTCTAGAGGATTTTTTCTATTGGAAACATACTTACAGTACAATGGGTTCGCGCGACTTCGGCATGCTCCGATGGCGAAGAAATAATAGCTGGAAGAAATAATCTGTGTCAATATGTGTATAGCCATGTCGATGCTGAATGGAGAAAATAAGTCCGAAAAGAATGAGAAATGTTATCGTGCGATGCATACCAGCTCAACCGTGAGGATCACCCTTGTCCTACTCTCTGTTCGTCGACGGCTGAGGAGCATCCAGGCGAAAGAGCAAGTCGACTTGTAGGAATTCCTTCTGGCTCTGTGGACACGCTGTGAGAGCCAGATAAAACACTAACTGAATGTGTGTAGGAGGAGGAGGAGGGAGTAAAGGGTTCGGATCAGCTCTCGAGTGAGCGATTCATTCAGGATTCTCCTTTTGATTCATCTGCAGAAAAGCTTATTGCGAAAGAGACGTGCATAACAACTCATCGTTGCGGTGAAAGAGGATCATGGTTCGATGAACAGCACGCGTGTGCTCACGCTACTGTCTTCTTCCTCGCTTTTGTACCAACACCTCTGTCTCGTCTATTTATATATATTAATGTGTGTGAATATTATAAATGGATGTGTGTAAATATAATGCCCCGACAACTGCTTCCGTTTGTGCCATTTTTGTCGACTCGCTTTCTAAAATCAGTTAATATACTCTATCAATGTAATTTCGAGTCATTGTTCGATCCTAATTACAACTTATTTTTATTATTATATTGTAAATTAATTGAGAACCTCCTGAATGAGTAAGAGTGCATGAAAAAAACAAGAATCAAAGTAAATTTTACTATTTTATTTTTTGTAACGGATATTAGCAACATTGCAATCACTGCGTGATTATTGACGTTTTTAAAGATATAAGCTCATCCTGATGTTACACTCATCAAGAGCTTTTATTCGAGTACCCACATGCATTTTTGATATATTTTTCATATATACATATATATAATATATATAAATATATGAAAAATTGATGTGAGTACTCAAATGAAAGGTCTCGATGAGTGTAATGTCGGGGTGATCTTATATCTTTAAAAATGTCAATAGTTCTCAAGATGCAAGGTCGTTTCTTAATTATGTTAAATTGCATTGTACTTTCTTAATTATTGACATTTTTAAAGATATAAGCTCATCCTAATGTTACACTCGTCAAGAGCTTTCATTTGAGTACCCACATGCATTTTTGATATATTTTTCATATATACATATATATAATATATATAAATATATGAAAAATTGATGTGAGTACTCAAATGAAAGGTCTCGATGAGTGTAATGTCGAGGTGATCTTATATCTTTAAAAATGTCAATAGTTCTCAAGATGCAAGGTCGTTTCTTAATTATGTTAAATTGCATTGTACTTTCTTAATTATTGACATTTTTAAAGATATAAGCTCATCCTAATGTTACACTCATCAAGAGCTTTCATTTGAGTACCCACATGCATTTTTGATATATTTTTCATATATACATATATATAATATATATAAATATATGAAAAATTGATGTGAGTACTCAAATGAAAGGTCTCGATGAGTGTAATGTCGGGGTGATCTTATATCTTTAAAAATGTCAATAGTTCTCAAGATGCAAGGTCGTTTCTTAATTATGTTAAATTGCATTGTACTTTCTTAATTATTGACATTTTTAAAGATATAAGCTCATCCTGATGTTACACTCATCAAGAGCTTTCATTTGAGTACCCACATGCATTTTGATATATTTTTCATATATACATATATATAATATATATAAATATATGAAAAATTGATGTGAGTACTCAAATGAAAGGTCTCGATGAGTGTAATGTCGGGGTGATCTTATATCTTTAAAAATGTCAATAGTTCTCAAGATGCAAGGTCGTTTCTTAATTATGTTAAATTGCATTGTACTTTCTTAATTATTGACATTTTTAAAGATATAAGCTCATCCTGATGTTACACTCATCAAGAGCTTTCATTTGAGTACCCACATGCATTTTGATATATTTTTCATATATACATATATATAATATATATAAATATATAAAAAATTGATGTGGGTACTCAAATGAAAGGTCTTGATGAATGTTACATCGGAATGAGCTTATATCTTTAAAAAGTCAATAATTCACGAAGTACAAGGTAATTTCTTAATTATGTATCACTAGTCACAAAATTTTGCTTATTTTCTTATTAATATAGATTAATTTTTAATAGCTGATCGTCGTTATTAATATCAATATCTGCTAAAGTAATCAAAGACTACAATGTCATAAAAGAAATTAATTCAAGATTTTGTTTATTAATTAGAGTGCACAGTACTTTTTTTTTTATCTCTTTTATTATTTAAATTAGTAACCTAATTTTTTAATTGAATTTTTTTTAATTAAAAATGAGATCAATGGGAGATTAAAGACGGATTTTCGGATTATTAACCGAAACCATTTCCTTCCCAACGATAATTAATTGATATTCATAATTTAACCACTTTGATCTTAATAATAAGAGAAATTTGGAGTAGAAACACGCTCTCTAATTATCAATTTGTTGTCCCTAAAGAGCACGGAGATTAGTCGGGTCTTGATACCGTAAATAGACCCAAATTAATATATAATAATAATGATACTATTTATCATTGATAATTAAAATTTAGAAATAGATTTTCCTTAACACTAATTAATTATTTATAATTTAAGGTTTAATAACTTTGATCTTAATAATTAGAGAAATTCATAATAAAAACACGCTCTCTACACAAATAAAAAAATTAATACATTAATTTTCACTCTTAATAAATATTTTGCGGAAAAAAGCAACATTTATTAAAAATCAATCAAAATTTATTAAATTATTAAATGTCAAAAAATTATTAAAGTTATTAAATATTGACAAACCCTTTCATCAGTGTAATTATAAATTAATTGTTCCCAATAAGCAAGCAAGATAAATCGGGATTATCGGAAGAGAAGGAGTAAGTAAGAGGAGTGATAGTTGAGAAGTAGTCTTCAGTTTGGGTATTAGTTGATCTTGAATAGCCAAAGTTGTCGTCTTACAATCCCGAAACTTGCTTTTCATCGCAAACTGGAGCATAGAAGCTATCATAAATAAAATCCTTATTCCATCAATCCGTAATTAATTTGTGTACCAGCGGTCCTCACCGCTACTCACTCCAGCGTGATGGGGTGGGTGTTTCGAGCATTAGACAGACCAGCAAAACCAGAAGCTTTAGTAGGTAGTAAATTCAGCTGAATTCCTGACGAACAATACGATTTATGCAATGCTTGGCATGTCCGAAAATCGATCCTCGATGCCGGATTCCAATAGCAAGCTCTCACGTCCCTACTACACAAGTGCACACATAAATACATTCTCTTTCTCTCCTACACTCAATCTCCCTTTTGTATCTTATGTCACTTACACACGTACGCCGAAATATGCCGTAGACATTTCGCATTTCGCGGTACGTTATCGGTGTACTTGTGGATTCATCTCGTATGTGAGCACTCTCTGATAGGATTCATGCGTGCTGGAACGCGATATCTCAACAACAAATACAAATTGTAACCGTAAACACTGCACATGTGCGCACACTATTACTTTCGATCCCTTGGTACAAGTTAAACCTCTTTCTCTTCTCTGCTGTTACATACATGCGAATATTATACATAAGCGTGTGTGAAAAATGACAAATTGTATTTTTGAATTATCTTGAAATTTTTTAAAAGAATTCCAAAATACCAAACATGGGAAAAATGTTTTTATACGTTAAAATTTTATATCTTGTTTCACAAGCCACTTACCGGAAAGTGTTTTATATTATTTGCAGGAAATTGAACGCTCAAAAAAGGTCTCATGATTTTTTGATAAATTCAATTTTTCAAAAGTTATTCGAGGTTAAAAAGACAGATCTTAAATTGGCAAAATTTTTTTGATTTTTGGCTTTGACTTTAAATAACTTTTGAAAAAGTAAATTTATCGAAAAAACATATGATATATCAATAATCAGAACAATAATGTGTTCAAATTATTTTTTTTAGATAGAAAGTATTTAAAATAAAGATTAGTAAATTTTTTATCAATCATACACTGATAGAAGAATTTCTTAGTATTTAAGAATATTTCTTTGTATTTAAGAAATCATTTCTTAAACATCGTTTTTTAGTATTTAAAAAATATTTCTTAATATTTAAGAAATATTTCTTAAATACAAAGAAATATTTTTTAAATACTAAGAAATGATTTCTTAAATACAAAGAAATATTCTTAAATGTTAAGAAATCCTTCTATCAGTGTAGAAGCATACAAAAATATTCTTAACCAAAAATATCCTCCGTAAATTTTCAAAATTTGGACTTTTTCCTTTAATTTAAAAAATATTTAATCTGAGGATGTTATTTTAAGAATTAAAAAAAAATAGGAATTAAATGACAAAATTGTACACTGATAAAAAAAATAACTTGACTCTAGAGCCAAAAACTTGAACCAAAAATACCATTTTGAGAAAAATGATTTTCTTGAGTCAAGAGAATAAATTCTTAAGACAATAAAAATTTTCTTAGATCAAGAATAATTTCTTAATTCAAGAATTGTTTCTCTTAACTCAAGAAAATAATTTTCTTCAAAATGGTATTCTTGGTTTAAGATTTTGGCTCTTTATTCAAGTTAATTTTTTTATCAGTGTACCTTTTTTGTAGAACGTTCAATTTCCTACCAAAAATATATAGAACATTTTTCAATAAGTTGTTTGTAAGATGAGATACAAAATTCCAAAGGTTGAAAAATTTTGATGTTCTCTGACAAAATTAAAAAAAAAATCCATCGATTTTTTCAATCCACATTTTATTTTTCCTCCTATTATATATGCCCCTCGATATTCACCGATCCGCAATTTTAACCACCCATTACTCGACCCGCAAAACTAAAATCAGAATCATATTCAAAGTATAAACGCGAGTGGTTTTCCTCATACGGCTATTGGAAAAAAGCCAAAAGCCTTTTTAAATTTTCCACCATCTCTTTTCCGTTCTCCGACAAACCACAGCAAGACAATAATGGTATCCTCTCGAAGTGCGTCGCCGATTCAACTCATAACGTTGGCTTTTACGATGAGCATTAAGCTCGAGACGAAGTAACCTAGTAGAACTCGAGGTCCTCAAATGGAAGCAAAATGAGATGGCAACAAAAGCTTGTACACATTTATATGTTTGTGCACATGAGCATGGATTTATCCGCAGGAGTAAAAATAAAAATTCGATAAGAGCAGGCAAGATCGGGTGTACGGTAGCGGTTTGGTTACAAATGGGTCGCGTTTTCTGCTAAGAAAGTACTTAAACTCTTTGCACAAGAGCTTACTGAGGTACGTCGGATTCCGTACGTCGATTTAGTCGTTGGGATTGCCATTCCGGGTGCTCTCTTTCCTGGTTCTCGGCATCAGACATCAGACTACAAGTGCAGACTGGAGACTGGAGACTGCAGACTACAAAGTACCAACTAGAAACTACCAGCTTAACTGTACCGGGGCGTCGCGTGTACCGCGTGCATACCAAGCCATTATAGTGCACACGGACGTTATCAGCGTGCGACTTGAACCCAGTCACGAGTCGGTCTTTCTGTTATTCGCTCGCCTTTTCCCTGAACCTCTCTAGCTCCTCTAGCCATGTCTTGGTGCATGTGTTATTCTTGGATCCAGATCCCAGTGACACGTAAATGGAAAGGCGCACAAGAATAGGAATAAGAAGCTCGGAAAAGGGAAAAATGGAGCGAACGAAATCAGTGATAGTGATAGTGATAGGTGTTGGAACCCGAGAAAGCTATTAACTTGTTATTGTATGAAATGGAGGCGAAATTGACACTGCAACTGATGTGAATCCAGGTCTTCTGGTGACAAGGGGCATATTGAAGCTAGCGAGTTATCCTCGTGCGAGGAGACCTGACCTGCATGTAAATTCCCCTCAATCGAATAGGAAATAGCCCCTCTGGCGTTCCGGTCATGTCCCACACGTGTAGCAGTGTGGGATATGCTTTAGGCACTTTTTATAAATCCCCTCACTCTCTTTCCTATCACTGCTTTCCTTTTCTCCTTTCTTGAGAGTTTTCGCATCGCTAAGTCTCGACGCTACCACTTAAACATCCATCTTAGAGTATCCGGGTCTCTTATTCTGCTCCCGACGCTTTTTGGCACAGCTGAACGGCCTCTGTGAAATCCGTTTACAACGCGAATTTAAAACGTGAAAAACCTGAGCCTCTATACTACTACCAAGATCAATCGGAAATATTTTTATTATTATACAGTTCCTTTTTATTTTAGATTTCTTCTGATGGGTGGTCATGTACGTCTCGCCCGGCTGACTGGGGGGTTTTAAGAGTATTGGATTTTTCGCTTACGTTCATGTCTTTCTGAAATACTTTTTCTTCATCCGTAGATTCTAGTATATAGATTTTTTCATTTTTAACTCTATAACTCTATTGGCTCTTTCGTACCATGCTCGGGTCAGAAATCTTGACTGAATTTTCTTTTAAGTCTCGGACTTATTGAAGATTTTACTTCAGTTTTTGACTTTTTAAATTTAACCGAAAGCTAACAGAAATAAATAAGCAAAATAAAATTTTTTTTTCCAACCCGGGTGACCATCAGAAAGAATGAAAGAGTGAAAAGACTACTAGAGGAGCCCATCAGTAGACTACTAAGGTCGTTATCCTTTGTCTGTAGGATTCATTTGCCGTCAAATTACTGGGGCAGGGAAACACCGTGGATTCCAAAGCGGAACGACGGCCGGCTCCCAAAGCCAATTAGGGATACTAATTAACGGCGTGGACGTTCGAGAGTTTACGCGTCGGTGGACGCCTGCTTTTCCGCTCAGCTCTGCAAGTCTGCAATCTATATCCCTATCTCTAAAACATATAACACTCATACATAAAGTTACAAACGCAGCCTTTCTCTCGAATACTTCTTAAGAGAATACTTACTGCAGCTGACCAGCCCCAAGATTACCAGCGAAAGCCTGTCCTCTACACACTGTCCCTCTCATTCTCACACAAGCACTGGCTGGTAACTCTAGGAGGAGTTTAGCTGAACAACCACAGCAACACAACCAGAGCAGAATTGAGGAGAACAGAACTGAGCAAGAACAACGGCATTGCCCAGGGGAGGAGAGGGCGGTACGACAACAACATTCAACCGTAATTATCTAATACCTAGGAGTGCCAGGATGGAATGCCGTGCGGCTTGTCCTTGCGTGGGAACACACCGCCGCGACGAGTACAACGATCGCGATCTTGCTCACTCACATGCCCTCCTAGTTAAATAACCACAGAGTACATAAATATCGTTTATACACCAGTGCGCTCATATTCACACACAATTCCTCGGTCCCGACTTATGGTATTTGTCAGGTACACACAGCCTCGACCTTTAAGCAGCTCAACAGCCGTACTTACTGCTTCCTATTTCTGATAAACCCGGGTTGGGCGCCAGTTGCTCTGGTCAATCTGGGTCACGCGCTAATGGAGCTCTACGCAGCCATCCAAAGTGATTGCTTCAAGGACATGGAAGCTTGCTCTGAATATTGTCAGGATCAATTGCCAGTGTCGATTGTTCTTCTCTCCAGTGGAGCACGCGTGCCTACCCTAATAGAAATGCAATCAAATATCTGGCCAGTAACTGTCTAGTTACTGGCCAGTTTTACTAGACATCAAATAAAACATGGCGACACTTGTAGGATTTGAGGTTATTTAAAATTAAATGTGGATAAGTTTGTAGCAATTCAAAATTATAGTAATAATAATAATAAAAAGGCCATTCGGCAGCTGAAATGGAAGTAGATCTCATAATGAATAGAAAAAAAACTACTAGGATTGTATACAAAAAAAAAAAAAAATTCATTGAGAATAAAGATCAAAATATAAATAAATTTTTAAGGGATATTTTGGACAAATCAATTGAAAAAACGACTGCAAGAGTAAAATTTCATTAAAAACCTACAGACGAATAGGTTATTTTAAATTTAGGAGAATGAAATGGTATCAAAATTAAAGCTCATTTAACGTTAATGGGCTTTAAGATGCAATTTACAAATATTCAATGTTATTTAATTCAAAAGTTATGCGCGGAAGAATCTACCAAAAAATGAATATTTATGATTTTGAAAATTTTGAAACCCTGTAATTTCTGAACTACTTGACTGATTAAGCTCATCTTTGAACTTGGCCTTGGTATTCGTCTAAAAATTAAGTGTGTTGAGTTTGGAAAAGATTCATAATGAATTAGAGACGCTATTGTCCGGATATATATATAATAAATATAAATACATACATATATAAACTTTAGAACTAATGGTGTTTTCTGAATCATCTTGACGAACTGAATCAGAAAATATCAAAATTTTTCAAAAGTTGCGTCATGAGGACAAATGCAATAGTTAGATTTCTATGAAATCTACTAAAAATAGTGGTAATTGATAAACGGAATAATTATAAAATTTTTAAAAATTTATCTCGATGACAGTCTGGAGTATTTGTTTTGATTGATGCTCACAACCGTAATTCGGTTATTATGTCGATTTTTTTAATTTTATCTATTTTTTCAAATATATAACAGATTATTTTTATATTGAAATACACAATTGTTTTTAATTATTTACACTGTTTATTAATATTTACTAAAGATACCTCGACTTACAGGTTAAAGTGAAAAAATAAACATACACACACTAGTATAAGTAGAACATCGGTGTGATCAATGTTTACGATTTAGTTGTAGGTAGCGCAATTTCTAGTTTTTACCTAGTTTCACTAGCCAGTTACTGGATTTGATTGCTGGCCAGTTGCTAGACATGATCGCTAGCCAGATACTAGATTTAATCGAGTGAAAAATTGATCATTTCTACTAGGGTAAGGTGATCGGCTAATGCAGTTTCCATCTGCTCAACGCAAATTACGGGGCGGAGGCTAACAATAAGAAGAGCACCCCCATCACTGGATCCAAGTCTCAATCGGTGATGCAGAGATCCTTCCTCATTGTTATTCACTCACCGTAAGAGTGTGAGTTCCTACGTACTTGCTCGTACATGCAACATTAATGAATGATGAACAGACAAGAGGCTTTCATGAAATTCCCACTGCGGTATTTCCTGGCCGGGCTTCCGGCAAATTTAAATCGATGCCTGGCGGTCTCTTTCACCAAGCTCCTGCCAATACATAATACGCTCACGCTCATACGCTGCCAACTCAACTCAACCAATTTACCAGAAAGAGATGTAAAAGGACCCGGTGGATGGTTATTATAGTTATGGACGAAAAATACGCCTGTATATTCTGATTCCTGTAATTTTCGGAGGTTATCGTACTCTAAAGCTTTTAAGCGTTAATTCTGAAATTCAGGCTGGCTCATTTGTATGACGGTTGTCAAGGATGCCTCCAGTTACGCAAGACTGGCCAGCCCCGCGTGCACAGAGGAACTAGTAACGTGAAGGTTCAATGGGACAGGAGAACCTACCCATTAATAAGTGATGCTCCAGTAGATACACTCCCGCCATTAATGCTGCCCGTTACTCCACCTTATTGCGTGGTGCTCCCGCTATACATCCTCACCAGCCGGGACGAGCCCCTATCACTAACACTCAACTCTAACAACTTGCTGTGGTTTGGCAATATACGAAACACACACTTGCCGGGTGACTTGTCACTTGACAATACAACCCAGTTATGCATATCTTTCGCATCTAATGATATTGCGAATGTGTAGACTTACTTTTGTCATGTCTCAGTTATGCAATAAGAGAAGGCACATTTCGTCTATTCCCAATGGAAGGAGCTTCACAACTTTGCTACGCCAGTTCTGCCAAAGATACTATTCATGATGTAGGTTGCTCATACATTGTAGTTAGATTTCAATGCTAGAGAATTCTGCAGAGAGCTAAGTGCCATAGCGTGTTTAAACTAAATACATACGAGAAGTTAAATACCTTCCTTAGTGAATACTACGACGAGATATTTAAAGTCGTTGTGTGACTGCTGGGAGTTATGAATTGGGGAGAAAATAACTTTTGTTATGATTTATTTATGGTTGCTCAGTTTAGAAACATAATCATTTAATTTAATTGATATTTCTTGGATTTATTTTTAATTTTATTGAAAAGAAAATAAATTTAAACTTTTAAGTGATGGAAAATTTTATTACAGAGAAAAAGAATTTTTATGAACTAGCAACCTTGCAGTCTCTATGTGACTGCCGTGACTTGTGAACTATAAATAAATATAAGTTTGCTTTATTAAATAATGACTTTTGTTAAATTGCACTGTACTTCCTTAAATATTGAAGTTTTTAAAGATATAAGCTCATCCCGATGTTACACTCATCAAGAGCTTTCATTTGAGTACCCACATGCATTTTCATATATTTTTCATAAATAGATATATATATAAATATATGAAAAATTGATCTGGGTACTTGAATGAAAGGTCTTGATGAGTGTAATGTCGGGGTGAGCTTATATCTTTAAATATATCAATAGTTCTCCAGATACAAGGTCGTTTCTTAATTATATTAAATTGCACTGTAATTTTTTAACTATTGACATTTTTAAAGATATAAACTCATCCCGATGTTAAACTCATTAAAAGCTTTCATTTGAATATCCACATGCATTTTGATATATTTTTCATATATACATTTATGTAAATATATGAAAAATTGATGTGGGTACTCAAATGAACGGTCTTGATGAGTATAATATCGGGATGAGCTTATATCTTTAAAGAAGTCAATAGTTCACGAGATATAAGGTCATTTCTTAATTATGTATCTATAAATAGAGCATTTTTGAATGTAGCCTAAGTACTTATTATCATAAATTGACTATTGGTGAGAATGATATGAAACCATGAAAAGGCACAACTCCAAGTCAAGACTTTTCTAAAAATATAAAATTTAACCATAAAAACCCATTTTATCATATAAATACACGGGTCACAAAATTTAGCTTATTCTCTTAATAATATAGATTTAGTAAATAATTTGAAAAACTTTATCTTGTTGATTTGGATAGAAAAATTTTTAAACTAAGAAAGTTTAAAAAGTTTTCGTCTTGTTTCATGACAATGAAATTCTTCAAAATTATTTTTTTGATTCAAGAATTTTCCTCTTGATACAAACTAATTTTTTTTCAATTTATTAATGCAATTTTTGGAAAAAATAGTTAAATTGTTTAATGAAGTGCTAAAAAGTGTAAAAACTTTTTCAAAGCCCTCCAAAAAATTAATTATTGCCAAAAAATAGCTAAAATCGTCAAAAAAAGAACAAATTCATGCCAAAACTTTTCTGAAAAAAATAATAAAAATGTCTTACTGTCTTAATTATATAGCTCATATTCCTCAAACTAATTAAACGTTTGCAATTCCTGTTTCAGGCTCACTGGGTACGTCAGTTTTTGACACAGACGTTTACTTAGTCGGGGCAAGCGGGGGAGTTTACGCTCTTCTGGCGGCTCATCTGGCGAACGTCCTGCTGAACTACAACAACATGGAGTTTGGGATTGTGAGGCTGATCGGGATCTTCATTATCGGTGAGTACACACGAGAAAGATAATTATAAACCATGACAAGTCATCCTAGAACCCGCAACCGGCATCAGAGCCCCGGAAAGTCAGACTAGACTCGAACTTTACGTGTTGAAAGCTCGCTCTGGTGGGGAACAACAAAACCGGTGCCCTTATTCACTCCGTTTGATACTTGTGTACCCAGCAAACCCGCAAAACTTTAGTATCCAGAAATCAGGCATACCGAGTTGTCGAAACTCGCTCAACCGCGAACCGAGTACGTAAACAAACTCCCACTACATATACTCTATTCTATACAACAGGGAGGTTTCGGCAGCCCCTATCATCCGCGCTTCATCCAAAGCAAGTTTACCGAAGTTACCACCGACAATTCCGGCTAGTTTCGTTCAATTTCTAGATTAATCTCGCGATGATCGTCTGTATACCGCGTACACAACTTTTGTTTGCCCTTCATCTCTCTGTCAATAGCAATCGCTGCGAGCTCGAGCAATCGCGAATTTACAAAACATCGAATATTCATCTATATTATATTCTGTATTGAACATCAATGTCGTATATTCAATATCCGATATTGATTCCCATATAAAAAATTATTTATTTGTTGTCTCGCGTCAATAGTTCCGATTTTTGTCCTCAACTTCTACACTTTATTTTATTGCCGCTTTTTAGAATATATATGAAAAAAATTTCCATGTAAATATTTTTCGTAGTTAAGTACTTAATAATTTTTATCAAAAAGTGAATATTGCCGTGCTATTAATGTAATTATTATTGTGATGCGTACATATGGCTTTAAAGAAGTACTAAGCTTTTATTTGCAGTAAATAAATTAAAATTTTAGAATAAATAAATTTTTTCAGGAAAAAAATAAAATAATTGTCTTGTAGTTGAAAAAAAATTAGTTGATATAAAGTTATTATTATTGAGTTGCAGTTTTAATTAGCAAATCGATGGCAATGAAAGTAGAAATTGCTTTTGAAGCTCATAAAGGGATTTTAAAACTAAACAGTTACACAGAATTAAGTAAATATTTTTGAACAAAATTTTTTTATTTGAATAGAAAAATTTTTAAATTAAGATATTATTGACTTAAATAAATTTTAATTAGTTCAAGAATTTTTTTCTCGTGATTCAATTTTTTTTTAGTACAATATTATAAATGCAATAAAATTTACATAATAAAATATCAATATTTAGATTTTTTTTATTTTCTGGATTAAGTAGTTCAGCATACCTGTACAGAGAAAAAAAATTTAATTGAATTAAGTAAATAATTTTGAAGAACTTCATCTTCTTTATTTAAATATAAAAATTCTTAAACTAAAAAATTCTTCTTAGTTTATATAAATTTCACTTAGTTCAAAAATTTGTCTTCACAGTAAAAAATTTTTGTATTAAAAATGTTTGTGTTAAATATTTAACACTTTTTTGTGTTGATTTAACAGAATAAGTGTTAAATTTACCCATAAAAATATTAAGTATTTAACAAAAAAATTTTTAATGCTAAGTTTTTTGACGCAATAATGCAAAATTTTTTACTGTGTTCATTCAAGACAACGAAATTTTATAAAATTATTTTCTTGGTTCAAAAATTGTCCTCTTGAATCAAATTAATATTTTTTCTGCGTATAAATAACTTCTAATCACGTATGCAAAAATTTACCGTACATTTTGTCCCTGAATAAACTTTATTTTTATTCCCCATTTCTATCCACCGAGTTTTTGTTAAATTTCATACCCTACGTTAGCGCGGATAATTTCAATAAAAGTTCCGCGGCATGCTCCAAATTTATTTTCGATGTTGATCCGAGCAAACACCGCAGCTCATCTCGGACAGTTTTTTAATTAAAAGATAAGCCCGTGGGGGGTAATTTGCAGCGTAGCCCATTCTCGAACGAACAGGGGAGATGTCACAGCCCGGAAAATTTCGATGCGTCCAGTTGCTGGGCACTAAATATGGACTGGGGTTGTAAAATTCGACGAGACATTTTAAATTGCTCGACTGATGTTAAGATCCGGAGTGATAAGGGAACACTGATGGTCCCTTGTAGGCAAGACACCGACCAGGTACGGGGCAGAAAGAGCCGCGGGAAAGGAAAAGGAGGAAAAATAAAGGGGAAAAAGGTGTCGGTCTCAGTGTATGGGCCGGATATACGTATAGTAGCCGGGGGAATAAATCGCGAGACGCGTCACCGCGCGCTATGTCCGGTTTGTAATGGAAAAAGATAGGATCTCTTACGGCCGAGGGCTTTGCCTGATACCTTTTGGCTCAGCCTTGTGGCTTGCACCTAATAATAGTACTAGTCCTAAGGAATATTAGAAGCAGCTCATCCAACACATCCGATGGATATGTCAGCGAAGTTTTTGAAGTGTTATCACATCAGTTTTCCATCATGATCGCTTTAATAAGAGACCTACGTGTTAATTGTTAATTTTTTTTATTTTTTTGGAGTTTCTTACGATGACTTTCGACTTATAGAGCCTTTTAGTAAGGATAGAAGTTATTTTTTTAATAGGAAATTATAATTATTATTTTATTAGATCGTAATGAAAATTTTTCAGTGATAAAAGTCATTTTACAGAGAAATTTTTACATGAAAAAAATACAAAAATTTTTATTTTTAATTAGCAATTTGTATAATTTTATATTTTTTTAATAATACTAAAGTTAGCCGACGTTTCAAATTTTTTTTTATTTTTTTTCATTTATTAAATTATGACAAAAAAACATTTTTTAAAAATTACACATATAGTTTTCCAAGTTTTTTATAAATAAAATATTTTTTTAAATTAATTTTTTCAATAAAAAAAAAATTCTATAAATTTTTAAATGTCAGCTAACTTAATTTTAATATTTTTTTTTTAATTTTTGGATAGAAATAGTTCGAAAAAATATTATTTGAGTAAAATATACATATATTAGGATATAAAATTAATTTTTAGGTATTGATAAATTTTTTATTTACTTTTTGTATTTGTATTTCATGTAAAGTTAATTGTGTAAATTTTAACAATTAGACGATCTGAGCAGAAGAATTTTAAAATAAAAATTTCACAATTTCTGTAAGAAATATTATTTTAAAACATTAAAAAATGATTAAAAGATCATTTAAAATATTTATTTTTACAGTTTTAAAAGTATTTTTTATAAAAATTATATTTTAACTGAATAATTTTTTTAATTTTAAACATCGATAACATTTTAATAATTACCAAAAAAAAAAATACCGAATTTTACATAAAATATTATCATTTACGCTCTTTAAAAAAAAAAAGGCTATTTAACATCAACTATTTAGAATAATAAATAAAACAATTTTATTTTCCGGGTATTCGGGAAGAGAACAAGAGAGAAGTTGAAAATGAGAATAGCGATAATGAATGGAGGGTAAGGATCAAGAGGGCAAGGAGGTGAATGCGGTGAGTAAGAGAACCAGTAAGGGGAAGAGGGATTTAGCCTGAGGAACAAATCGGTTCGTTCCTCTAATATATATATATGTAAGGTAATATAAACCCCTCGCGAATTACAGGGTTCGATAATCGTTCACCAGAGTGAGAGTGAGAGAAGCGGGGTAGGTAGAATCTACAACTAGGAGGACTATCACAGCTGGTATAGCTATACTGAGGAGTAGAGCTCCTCCTCGGGCCGGTGGACTTGCCGTGGGGACTTGACGGGTAAGACAAATGCCCGGGGAAATCGAAGATAGTGCGAGGAACGAACGAGTAGAGGGTGGAAGAGAGAACTGACAAACGAATGAACAAACGAACGCCGCGATTATACTCTAGCATCCCTTTAATGTGCTAGTACCTTCAGCTCACAGCTCGCAGCTCGCCCGGGTGAATTTACCGTCGGAGGATTAAACGACGCTCGAAATAGCGGCACGACACCCAATTACTCTGCTGCTCGTGATAAGCCTACACTCCACCCAAATTCCTCGGGAATTTTTCACCCGGCTCGACTTTGCAATAAGCGAGCCCTCTTCTGACTTTCCTGATACCAGTCTGCTGGGTAACAACCTGCCAGATGCTCTAGTCTGGTCTAGGCTCTCATAGTAATTATTTTTATGACGGATTTATCTGGTATGTGAGAGCTAGGCTCAACAAGCTCAAAGTGTCAGCAGCTCACAGCGAAAATAAAATAATACACTGATGGAAAAATTTATTTGATTTAAGAGAGGAATTTTTGAACCAAGAAAAATATATTTTGAAGAAAGTTGATAATTTTTTAATTAAAGAAAAATTTTTGGGATGATCAAACTTTTCAAAAAATTTTTAAATTGATAATTTTTTCTTCGAATTTTTATAAATATGAATAATAAATTTATTAATTGAATTATAAATAAATAGAAGAGTGTATATAAATAATTAAAAACTTTTATTTTATTTGATTTATTCAATTTAAAGATCAAAATTACAACTTTAAATGAAATTAAAGCACAAACTAACTCTCGATATAGACATTGAATTTTTTATTTTTTAACAAACTCAAACAGAAAAAAAAATTTTTATGAATCAAGTAAATAATTTTGAAGAATTTAATCTTCTTGATTTGAGTAGAAAAAATTTTTCTTGATTTAAATAAATTTTATTTAATTCAAGAATTTTTCGTCTTGATTCAAAACAATAAAACTCTTCAAAATTATTTTTTTGGTTCAAGAATTTTTCTCTTAATTCAAGTTAATTTTGTGAACTATAAAAAATTAAAATTTTGCTTGATTAAATAATGACTTTTGTTAAATTGCACTGTACTTTTTTAAATATTGACGTTTTTAAAGATATAAGGTCATCCCGATGTTTTTCATATATTTTTCATATATTCATATATAAAATATATGAAAAATTGATGTGGGTACTCAAATAAAAAGTCTCGATGAGTGTAAAATGTCAGGGTGAGCTTATATCTTTAAAAATGTCAATATTTCACAAGATATTTATTAAATTGCACTGTACTTTCTTAACTACTGACATTTTTTAAGATATAAGCTTATTTCGATGTTACACTCATCAAGAGCTTTTATTTGAGTACCCACATGCATTTTGATATATTTTTTATATATACCACATATATATAATATATAAAAATATATAAAAAATTGATGTGGGTACTCAAATGAAAGGTCTCGATGAGTGTAACATCGGGATGAGCTTATATCCTAACAAATCTCAATATTTCACAAGATGAAAGGTCATTTCTTAACTATGCATTTTCAAATGCAGCCTAAATGTTTCACACTTTGAGGCGTGCAATTAAAAAAACTAAAAAATTTTGTGAAGAAAATTAAAACCTATTAAATAAATTTTAAATTGAAAATTTTTTAAAAAATCTCAATCATAAGACGAAAACTAAAAAAATGTATTATTTGTTCCAGCAAGCGCAGACGTGGGGTTCGCAATCTACGACAGGTACGCGGCGGAGCAGATGGGTCCACCTGTCTCGTACGTGGCGCACCTGACGGGGGCTTTGGCCGGGCTGACGATCGGGCTGCTGGTGCTGAAGAACTTCGAGCAGCGGCTGCACGAGCAGCTCCTGTGGTGGGTCGCCCTGGGAGTCTACGCTGCCTGCACGATCTTCGCCATCATGTACAACCTGCTGCACCCGGACTACCCCTGACGTGAGGTGAGCTTCGCGTACGGCGTGCCCCGGCACACGTAACGCGAAGCCAAGCTCGAGGATCACACCCTGGCCGCCTGGTCCCTCGTCCTCCTGGAGCTCGTCTCCAGACTCAGCCCGAGGTGAGCCAGCTCGGCCAGTCAAACGTACCAAAGAAACAGTCCAAGGAGCTACTGAATTATCAAAAACAAACCAACCAACCAACCAACCAATCTTAAACTTAATCTTAACTAACTCGCTAAATAACGAAAAAATCTCCTCAAATAAAATAAAATAAAATAAAGTAAAATAAAATGGAGCGACGTCCCGGCTGCAGGTCCAGCTGTCAGGCGTTACGTATTACAGAAAACAATTTACCGAAGGTCCAGTCTCGAAGAATCGGGCAGTGGCTTTACTCTGCAAAAAGCAAACTCCCTTGACGACTGCCAGTGAATAAATCTGCCGAGTCTCTACTACAAGTCAGGAAGAGTCGATGGAAGGAACAAGATAAGACTCTGTCTCTATACAGCTTCTCTGTATAGCTATACAAAGATCCGAGGATCAACAAGAGTAAAAAAGACACGTCAATACACATGTCTCAAAGCTAAGAAACAAATATATGTAGAGATGTGTCAATCGACCAGGGAACCAATTCCTCTCAGATTCTATTTCGTACTATTTGTTATTTTTCCAGGGAAAATTCTATTCAAAAAAGCACTTTTCCAGAGCAGAGTTGCTT
This sequence comes from Cotesia glomerata, assembly GCF_020080835.1. Taxonomy (NCBI): domain Eukaryota; kingdom Metazoa; phylum Arthropoda; class Insecta; order Hymenoptera; family Braconidae; genus Cotesia; species Cotesia glomerata. The sequence continues at coordinate 30,181,568 of NC_058159.1, read as the reverse complement.
TAGATGGTGATATTCACCCTCAATATCAATACAAATAAATAAAACTCTACATATAAGATTATAATTACTACATTCTCTGATTTTGTATAGATTGCTGTTAATTAATCGAGACGGTTGGGTAGGACATTTAGAGTTAGTTACGCATATATTAACCCACCCTTATTTAAAGTAGTACCTCCGTGAAAAGTATATTTTAAGAAACTTATGGAATTTTTTTTATCGAAAAATAAATATATTAATAATTCCCCACCAAATTTTCAGTTAACAAATTATTTATTGGAGACGACTTTTTAGTATTAAACAAATATTTCTTCGTATTTAAAACGTATTTAAAATTTATTAAATATTAATAAATCTTTTTAAATAATTTGTTAAAGACTAAAAAGTGGTCTTCACACGGAAAGATGACACTGGATATCATCCTAGATTATACTGAATGAAAAATTTTTTTAGATAGTAGCTAGTATAATCCTGATTACAATGAGTATAATCCAGATTACAATGAGTATAATTCAGATATCACACAGTATAATCCAGATATCACACAGTATAATCCAGATATCACACAGTATAATCCAGATATCACACAGTATAATCTGGATTTTTTTTAGCTACAATCTGAAATTTTTTTTTTATCAGAGATATCACTGAATATAATCTGGGATGATACCCAGTGTCATCTTGTTCTTTCCGTGTAATAAATCATTTGTTAAATATTAACATATATTTTTAATTATAAACAAATCCTTCTATCAGTGTGTAAAAAATACAATTTCAAAAATGAATTACTCAAAAACAGTGCGGTGAATTAATCTGAAATTTTGGTGGTGAGTTATTAATATATTCATCTTTCGATAAAAAAAAATTCCATAAGTTTCTTGAAATATGCTTTTCACCGAGGTACTAACTTAAAAAAAAAAAAAATTTAAAACGATTCAACTTGACGAATATATAGATATATATTTTGCATGGGTTGAATCGCTTTAATCTTTTTTTTTTAATAAGGAGAGTCTCATTAAAAAATTGTCATCGGGTTATTTTATACATATAATGCACATGTGTATGTAAATAATTATTGTAAAAGTATTATCATTTTTTTGTGTGAGAGAATAATCTTATCTAGGGAATGGAATTAATTGTGTAAAGTTTAAGATTAACTGACGACTAGACGCTGTAGAAATAAACTAGATGTCCTTTCGATCGCTACGCGGCTTAACTGGTGGCGCCATTTCATGTCACCGGGCGCCATTTTGTCTAGCGGGTTGCAATCCAGTTTTCAGAGCTCTAGTTTCGGTTTTAAATGCAATTCCATGTTTGTTTGTAATTATTATTATTAAGTTGAGTTTAAAGAAGAAATAGCGGGCATTTAATGTAATGTAAATGATTTTTTTACATTATTTGTTTATATTGTGTATGTCCTTATTGTCGTTTGTATTTATTAGTATATTTATTTATCTTTATAGAGTGTTGAGAATATATGAGTTTAGGTTTGCGTATGAGTATAATTATTATTAATTGGACGCCAAAAGTATCTATGTTGATTAATGTATTTTATTATTAATTATTAGTTGTAATTTTTTCGTTTAAAAGCACAGAAATTTTTTGAATTTAAAATTTTCTTTAAAAAAAAATTTTAGATTTATACAAAGAAGAAATCTGTTAAAATATCAGTGTTAGTTTGAAGGAATAAAAAAAAATTGTTCGGATGGATCTGTAGTCAATTATCAAGAGAAGAAATGGACGGGTGAGACATTCCGACGCATATATAATGTTAAATAAATTCCTGTCACAGTTTGAGAAAATTCTTTCTAAAAAGATGACCCAATCTGCATTCGCGGCACGTGCTGATGAAAATAAGCTGAAGAATAAAAAGAATAAGATCAGGAGAATAAAAAAATGGCACGGACCTAAATGGGATTCCAAAGGGAATTTACTAAAAATTGATACGTTTCCATTCGTGCGTTTATTTATACCATTACGGGGATTGGTTAATAATTGCAGAACAAAGAAGAAATAAGAAATATATATTATTATTTAAAATAAATTGTTGTTATTGAAACTAGCTCGGCTGCCCAATTTCAAAACACAGTAACTAAAATTTAGAAATGTTTTTTTAATTTTTCTTATTAAAAAAAAGTTTGCCCGCTAAATTGATCAAAAATTTGATTTATGAATAGAAAATACTTGAATATAAATCGACGACGGTCTAATTAGCAATTTGTCTCTCCTTATTTTTTAACACTTTGATGTAGCAATAATCCAATTATAAATTATTTGAATGATTCAAACCTAAATACTATATCTTTCTTAAATATTAATGATATTAAATAGTTTTTTAAAGTGATAATAAATTTTGAACTAATAATTTTTTTCGTACAAATAGATTCTCTAAAATGGAGTTAAACAATTTAATTAGAACGTCGAAATATTTAAAAGAAAAAATACTTGAAATTAAGGTTTAAAAGTAATAAAAAATGCAGCAATATTAAAAAAAAATTTTGCAGTTGTGTTTTAAAATTGGGCAGCCGAGCTCTCATTTGAGTTTGAGGCGATTTAAGTTGCGAAATTAGAGTGATGAACGATGCTAGTCAATTAGCCCGATAGCGGGCGGTTAGAGGATCGTCTAAGTGTCTAAGTACGAAATCGTTGTAATTATAAATTACAATTTACAAATTATAAAATTTAAAGAGTGAAGATGATAATTAAAATGAGGGAAGAAATAAGTTTGGAGGGTGAATTGGCATCGCTAAGCGGAAGAGAAGAGTAGTAAGAGTAGTTGGTGGTACTGGCACAACTACTGGTACATCGAGAAGTGAAACTAAAACTATATACTTGGTAGAGGTAGAACAACAACAACAACAACAACAACAACGGGTAGCCGGTGTATGGGAGCGTTGGAGTAATTACGTGTGAATAATTAAATCTCAACCGCTTGCTCAAACGAAACAGGAGTAGAGAGAGTAGATAACCATCGGCCGACAAACGCGCCCGGGATACTCTTCTGGCTATAATGTAATATAAACCCATACCTAACTACAACCTACATATATTTAATGGATAATGTGTATGTGGAATATCATACCTTTACAATATACGATACACGATATACAGTGATAATCTCACTCTTCAGAGGGAGGGAAGTAAACCGGGTATAGTAAAGTGTACTGTTAATATGGATTAACGAAACCTCGTACAACTATTATATGAGTAAATAGTAACTAAAGAGTATCGCTGATGTTGTTTTATCTATTTAAACTTTGTTCAACTTTATACCTCTTAGATGTCCGATATTTAAATAATAAAAATTAAAATTAATATAAATATATAAATAAATGAAGATAACTATAAATATTTATATAAATGTATCACTCGTTAAATCGCGTAGAAAATAACGATCAAATAGTCATATTTAGAGGTCTCTATTATCACACTGATATTACCGTTATCGTATTCTGCGAATGGTCAAACTAACCATTACGTTTATTATTTATATTCGTCTATGATTTTAACGATATTGTGTTATTATTATTGTTATTTATATTATTATCAATTATTATTATTATTAATATGGTTATTATTATTATTATTATGGATATGCGTACTATTATTATTGTGTACAGAGTGCATTCAAGTGTGAATATAGAGGAAGAGTGCGGTGTACTCGCGTGCTTTCACGTGATAATATTATTATTTATTGTACTATTGTTAGTACGGGTGTATTTATTGAATACTGCCAAACGGATTTTTATATTATTAGTACTATTTATATTTATATTTATATTTAGCGCAATACGGGACTTTGTGAGGTATTTGCTGGTTCAGGAATTAAGTTTGATGGAGTAACTAATAATAGCTTTTTTTTTAAGCTGATTATTTTGATATGAAATTTATTTTAATTTTTTTTTTTTTTTTGGAATTACTTAACTTATTTAAAAAATTCATAAATTACAAGTTTGAGGTAAAAATTAGTCAAATTGTTAATTTATAAAATTAAATTTATTTTTATTTAAAAAAAAAATCGACAGTTTTTAATAAAAAAAAAATTATTCAAATCTTTAATTCATAAAATTAAATTTATTTTTACTTATAAAAAAATCGACATTTATTAATAAAAAAAAAAATTACTTAAATCTTTAATTCATAAAAAGTTATTTCTATTTAAAATAAATCGACATTTATTAATAAAAAAAAATTATTCGAATCTTTAATTCATAAAATTAAATTTATTTCTATTTAAAAAAAAAAAATTTATTCAAATCTTTAATTCATAAAATTAAATTTAGTTTTATTAAAAAAAAAAAAATTCATTTTTATGAATGAGAAAAAAAAGTTAATTATTAATTTATAAAATAAAATTTATTTTCATTTAAAAAAAATTAATATTTATCAATGAAAAAAAAAGAAGTTAAATTCAATTAAAAAAAAAATTAAATAAATATTATCTTTAAATAATTTTTCTAAAAATAAAAACCAGCAAATATTTTTCAAAGAAACCCAAACTTATTTCCAAATTATCGAACTAAAGTAAAAGACCCCATTAGTGGCACATTTAACCCCAATTAGTGGAACTTTTTCTTTAAATAAAAAAATATTCTACTTGAAATAAAAATTAAAAGCTTTTTTGATATAAAAATCTTAAAGATTCAAAATAATACATTAATTATTGATTTTATTAATTAAATAAATACCAAAATCTAATAAAGTGTCAATAGTGGGGTCTTTTACTCTAAAAAAAAAATCAAACCTCGTAAGGGTCTAAAAATGAAAACTGTAAAAACATGTACATAGAAATCTCAACAATTTAGTACTAATTAAGCGAGAAAATGAATCTGACTTCAAGAGAGAAAGTTAAATCAATAAAACCAAAAGTTCAATATATATAATATCAATGGATGATAAATAGTCGTTCTTGTCACACGTCGTTTAAGTTAACGACGTCTATCAATTCTCGTGAATTTGCAGCGGGCCTCTGGATAATTTCGCTTAAATCACCCTGTAAGAGAAAAATTTCTAAAAGTTGTTATTTTATTCTTATTCTCTTATACTCCGTCAGTCGAGTGCACTCGCGCCTCACATAACATTAATACTTACTCGTATCGCTTTGTCGCTGGTGCGATATACGAATAACTGACTCGCAGGTGTCGTTACGTATAAATATATATAACAGAGACGTATTTTACCGGGCACTACACAGCAATTCTCTCTTTATTTTTTTACTTTTTTATTTATTCTTTCTTCCGTCTATTTCTTCTTCTCTCTTGCCGTTAGAGTCCTTACTCGCAGTTATGTACTTTGAGAGAACAAGAGTAAAATAAAAGAAGCTTATATATATATATATATAATATATAAAATATATATTATACTCCCATCTGCGTCCTCGCGAGACTTGCAATCCCCGGCCACTAGAACACCTTTTTTTCATTTACTCGCGCATTCACGCTCGCCGGAGAATACCTACTTACTTAATTTCTTCTTTTATTTTTTTCATCCCATTTTTTTTTTTTTTTTTAATTTTGCGGTCGGGAAAAAAAAACGCTAAATAGAATATTAAAATTTTATTGCGAGTTTCGCGAGTCGGGTTATAATTATATAATGTAAATAATTATTGTGTGCGTGTACAGATGTGTGCTTATAAAATAAATATATTTATATTATAATATATTATTAATGCGATAAATTAAGTTTATTATTATAATAATAATAATAATTATTTATTTTACCGTCAGTCAAAAATATCCACAAGCCAAAGAAGTGGAGCTAGTAAAGTTTATTGATAATAAATAATAAATATATATTGTAATAATAAATAAATTTTAAAAATCTCCTTTGAAATATCTCGAGTGGTTGTAAATGCGTTAGCTTAAGAATTATTATAAGATATATTATATATATAAGAAAAAATTATAATTTATGATTTATCATTAATAAAAATCAGTACGTATATCAAAATATTTTGATTATATGTATCAAAATTGATATCAAATATATATATATATGTGTTTTTTTATACTTATTGCCAATTTTTATTCCCGTTTATGGATTATGTGAAGAAATGTTTGCTGGGTTTTATGGGTGTGGGTGGCTGATAAGGATTTTGTGATAAATTGAGAGAGTCAAAATTTTGCTGGGTAGGTCGTTGAAGAATTCAATGGCTGGGGTGATAAAAAGTATTTATTGGGTGTTCGTTTTTTAATTAGAGAAGATTTAGGGTTTTTAAGGCAGTATTTTTAAGGTTTTTTGAAAGATAAAAAGAAATTATGGGAAGAAGAAAAGGTAAGTTTGATTTTTTTCTTAATTTGATTGATTTTTAATGACTTAGTAGGAAGTTTTAAGAAATTAATTCGAAGTTTTGGGAATTTAGGACTGATAGTAAGGAAAAAAAAAATTTATGTAACTATAAGCATTAAGAAGCTTATTTGATCTAGAATTATATATTGTTGATTCATTTATTGATTTTTTTATGATAGTATTGAAGAAAAATTTGTAATTTTTTGGAAACTATTATAATAAGAAGAAAAAATTTTAAGATTTTTTTATTTATTCAGAAGCGTATTAAAAAAATCTAAACAAATTTCTTAATATCTTCTGAAGTATGTTAGGAAGAAATTAAAAAAAATTTTTAAAGTTAATTAATAAATTTATGAGACTATGAAGAAAAAATTCTAAAAAAAATTTTTCATTATCTTCACAAGCATGTTAAAAAGAAATTTCAAAAATTATCTAATAAATTCAATAGATTATGAAGAAAAAATTTCTTAACATCCTCACAAGTATATTCAGAAGAAATTTCAAAGATGTTTTTAAAGTTAATTAATTAATTTGTGAGACTATGAAGGAAAAATTTTTTAATATTTTCAAAAGTATGTTAAGAAGAAATTTTAAAAATGATCTGATAAGTTTAGAAGACTATAAAGATAAAATTAAATAAAAAAATTTCTTCATATCTTCACAAGTATTTTAAGAAGTAATTTCAAACATTTTTTTAAAATTAATTAACTAATTCATTCATGACACTGTAAAGAAAAATATAAAAAAAAATTTCTTCATATCTTCACAAGTATGGTGAGAAGAAATTAAAAAAATTATCTGATAAATTCAATAGATTATGAAGAAAATGTTAAAAAAAAAATTCCTTAATTCTTCACAAGTATTTTAAGAAGTAATTTCAAAAATTTTTTAATTAATTAATTAATAAATTCATGAGACTATATAGGAAAATATAAACAAAAAAATTCTTTAATATCTTCAAAAATATTTTAAGAAGAAATTTCAAAAATTATCTAATTAATTCATTAGATATGAAGAAAAAATTAAAAAAAAAATCCTTAATATCTTCACAAGTATGTTAAGAAGAAATTTAAAAATGATTAATAAATTTATGAGACTATAAAGGAAAATATAAAGAAAAAATTTCTTCATATCTTCACAAGTATTCTAAGAAGAAATTTCAAAAATTTTTTTAATAAAATAAATCAATGAAACTATAAAGAAAAAATTAAAAAACAAATCAGCAATATTGAAACTAATAAATAATAAAAAAAAACATTTAAAATTTCTTCTTAAATTTTTTAGAAAAATTACCAATAGAAGAAAACTCTAAATTACTATTAACCTAACAAATTTTCCACCAGATCGCACTAGGTTCTCATTCCAAGAAGCTACCCTGATAGCCATGCAGAATACAAGTTGGCTTTAGACTGGACTCCAAGTTGTGAAAAATCTACGACTCGAATCTAACGACAGTTTCATTAAACATCTTGTAGTGCAGGAGTTTGAGTGAACCTGCACTGAACTTTGAGACAATGTCTGTTAATGCGGCAGAGTACAAAAATTTTACCATTTGCATTCTACGATCGGTAAATTACCGAAAATTGATGATAGTTTGTCGGTATAAGCCTTATAGCCATCAGGGAAATTCAATCTTATGGCCAATTGTTAATAAATTACAACTACAATTATAATTGTTATTACGATCACTATTATCATTGTTATCTTTACTATTTTTATAATTATTAATAAATTATAAGAAATATATATTAATTCTGAGACCAATGTAATCAATTTTATATATTTGTACAAAATCAAATAAAAAAAATTAACAGTAAATTTATTTTTCATATTTATTTTGCGTATAAATATAACTTTGGTGCTATATTTGCCGTAGGTGAAAAACTTCTTCGAATAAATGTTTTTTAACGATAGGAAAAAACATCAGGTTAAAAAATTATCTTTTACAAATTTATCCTTTTCAATTAAAATATAAAATTTTTTATTTAATTTCATTGAGTTACTTATTTATGAGTTATAAGTAATTAATACTTCATCAAATGACTAAGAAAATCGTAGGTTCTTAATTTTATGCATTATCTTTCTTAAAAAATCATATCGAAATAATTGCCTCAAAATTTGTTGTGTTGTAGATTGAACTTTCTGAGTTAAAAACTTGATTGCTAAATATGTCTTCATATTTGTTAGTATTTTAAATGAAAATTGAAGTTTAAAATTTATACAACTTCAGCTAAAAAATTTGTTAAAAAATGATACAGTCTAACTTGACATTATTTTTTACGCAAATCTCATTACAATTTTTAGCTAACCTTCTGCAAATAAAAATTTGTCAACAGCTTTAGTTCAGATGTCGGCGTAGGTTTATTTGAATTTCCTAACCAATTTCACTACAGATTCAATACAGGACTAGAATTTGAATTTGCGCGCGCAAGCGCGCGCCTGACTATAGCATTTGCATATATTTTCATGCTTATGATATATTCGACCAATCACGTTACGAATAGTTTGATGCCACATACATTTCATCTCAATTTTATATTAGGATTATTATATTAGGAATATTAGGAATATTAGGACTAGAATTTAAATTTGCGCGCGCAAGCGCGCGCCTGACTATAGAGTTTGCATATATTTTCATGCTTATGATATATTCGACCAATCACTTTACGAATAGTTTGCTTACATGATATATTTTCATATTTTTCATGTAAATTATAAAAGTGGATTCTGCAGTGAGTGACTTTAAGTGAACTTTGAAACGACTTGACTAAAATCCCGCCAGTGCAGGTTATTTTACTCAAAGCGTGGCTATCAGGGTATATCAGCGATCTCTCCCTTAGAAGCTACCGATCTTCTTGATTTCTTCCCTAGCTTCTCTACATCTAAAAGGAAGCTTCCTTACCAACCAACACACAATGTTCTCACACCTTACCGATAAAAATCGGCCTCTAAATAAAAAATTGCTCACTAGAGGGCGCTCTGATGCAGAAATCAGATTACAAAAGCAAAATTACCAAACTTAGTTTATCGGCTATCGCAAAAATATGCATAATTCATAAAAGAATTCCAATTGCGTGTATGTACTTACCATAAAATTACAATTGTAAATTAATATTTTACAACTTTGCACATTTTTTAGCTTCTTGCAAAAGAAACTTATTTAAAAATGAACAAATCCAAAAAATGTGAAATCATATCTCGTCCAAAGTAATTAAAGTTACGCGCGTCCTAGTTTTTTCTTTCTTCTTAACAGCAGAACCGCGAAGAAAGTGAGTTTATAAGTAGGTAAGGCGAAGATGATATTTATAAATTATAAATATTAATAAAACATGACTAGTAAGATAAATATATATTTTTCGAACACTTTTTCTCAATATACAAATTCGTCTACATTAAATTATTATTATAATTATAATTTTAATAAATATTAAAATTAAAATTACAATAATAAAAAATATATATATATATAATTAATAACTACTTACAACTATTAAATCAATGACTTAATATCCTATTAATATTTTATCACGAATTACGTTCGATATAATTTTACAATTAATATATAATTAATCTTCATATAATTAAAAAGTTACTTTTGGCAGCAAATATTGTTTTTTACCCGAATAATTATATACTTGCAGTCGCGAGAGAAGATATTAATGAATTATCTTATTTTTTCTCACAACTTTTACAAAAATAATCATTATCATTATCATTCGTAATGTATAATTTATAATTCACAATACAGTATTATTATTATTATTATTGATGTCTTCGACTACAATTTATCATATCAATTTTACACTTGATTTAAATAATACAATATATGTTCCAGTAACCGGCATTGAGACCAGGCACTCGGACAATTCCCATAACGGTCTCAATACGATGTTTTATCATATCATTTGCCGACCTTCGCTCTTATAATTTACAGTACAATTAATAATTATAATATCTCATGAACAATATACATTAATATTCATATTCATTGTTAATTCAATTGCATTACAGTACAGTAGGCTGCTCTGTGATCAATTTTTGGAAATTTATCTTCCTTCCAATTAATTGAACTAATACAAGCTTGTGTATTAATTTAAGCGGTCATATGCACTTAGAATTTTTTTAAATTAATTCTTTTTCATTTTTATAAATCCGAATGTTAAAAAAAAAAATAATTTAATTTTTATTGAAAAAAAAAGTCAATTTATTATGATAAGTATTTAGGCAATATTCGAAAATATCTCTAGATACATAATTAAGAAATGACCTTGTATCTTGAGAACTATTGACATTTTTGAAGATATAAGCTCACCCCGATGTTACACTCATCGAGAGCTTTCATTTGAGTACCCACATCAATTTTTCATATATTTATATATAATATATATGTATATATGAAAAATATATCAAAATACATGTGGGTACTCAAATGAAAGCTCTTGATGAGTGTAACGTCGGGATGAGCTTATATCTTTAATAATGTCAATAGTTAAGAAAGTACAGTGCAATTTAACATAATTAAAAAATGATTTTGTATCTTAAGAACTATTGACATTTTTAAAGATATAAGCTGATCCCGATGTTACACTCATCGAGACCTTTCATTTGAGTACCCACATCAATTTTTCATATATTTATATATATTATATATATGTATATATATATATAATATATATCAAAATGCATGTGGGTACTCAAATGAAAGCTCTTGATAAGATTAACATCGGGATGAGCTTATATCTTTAAAAATGTCAATAGTTAAGAAAGTACAGTGCAATTTAACATAATTGAAAAATGATTTTGTATCTTAAGAACTATTGACATTTTTAAAGATATAAGCTCACTCCGACATTACACTTTTCGAGACCGTTCATTTGAGTACGGACATCAATTTTTCATATATTTATATCTATTATATATATATGAATATATGAAAAATATATCAAAAATGCATGTGGGTACTCAAATGAAAGCTCTTGATGAGAGTAACATCGGGATGAGCTTATATCTTTAAAAATGTCAGTAGTTAAGAAAGTACAGTGCAATTTAACAAAAGCATTATTTGATAAAGCAAACTTATATTTATTTATATTTCACAAGTCACGGTAGTCACAGAGTGACTTCAAAGTTGCTAGTATTAAGTGTAGTTTAATAATTCCTCGGATTAATTATTAAATAATATTTTTTACATGATTTAAAAAGTTATTGTACATAAATAAATTTCAATATTAATTTATAAAAAATCAGAAGAAATCCTAAAAAATAATTTTTTTCATCCTAACTACATACAACCTCTCAATTAATAAATTATAAATAAAATAAAATAGATATAATTATCCAGCAGGTAGCACCGTTCTTAAATCTCAATAAGTATGTCATAAAAATCCCTCTCAGGTTGAAATAAAATTCCCACCCTCGTCCTGAGAATCTTTATTTCTTCACCCAAAGTTGTGACAGAACTTCTTACTCATACAATTAATAATTCACCATTATCATTATTATTATCATTAGTATGTGCGATGTCGCCTACACACGATTAAAATGGCCACTTGACACTGATGCCGCCTTTTCTTCTCAAGTATTTATTTTTGTCGCAATCGCAAATCGATGGAGTAAATTGATCATATTTAACATTAAACATTATAGATCCAACATAACGTGAGACTCTCTTGTTCAATTAATAATATATCACTATTAATATTAATATCAACGCTCTTGGATAACAAGCTCTTACTTTTAACTATTGATTTCATAAACTCATTATCATTATCTACTTTTTAAAAATATATTTATGGATTTACTTAGCGTTTACGTCGAAAGAAAGTTGGATTTAAAATCGAGAGGACGAGAGCGTTGTACGGATATCTGCACTCGTGTGTATATTTATATTTGTAATTATTATTGTAATTATAATTACAATTCAAACGATTACACTCAACTGTATAATAATAATAATACAAAAAAATATCATGTGAGATAAAGTTAACTGTAAGAATAAGCTTCACGCTTTTTAATTGCGGGCTTGCCCATTTTACCCATATTTATCAACTCATGTCATATTTATACGTTTTATACACAAATAAAATATCTCTTTCTGTTAAATATCTCAGCCTGTAACCTTCTATCTGCTAAGATACCGATTAACGCTTAATTGTTTCTACACTGAGAAAAAAAAAATACTTTTGCTCAATTAACAATTTCTTGGCTCAAGAAACTCGCTGCCGATCAAATATTCTATTATTATTAATTATTACTTTCTGAAGAGAAGAACATCAATATTTATCTTTGGATAATAAAGAAACAAAAGAATAGCTTTATTTAAATTAAGTAAAAATTATTTCAATCAATTTAACAATTTCTTGAGCTAAGAATATATCGCGTGACTAATGCAAAAAGGGCGCATAGCTACAGGTTAGTAGGGATCCATGCTAAAAGGGCGCATAAAAAAATTTTTTTTGTCATTCTTCTTGAAATCACTCGAAACACAAAGATCTGTAAAAAAAAAAAAAAATTCGAGTATCCTAAAGCTAAAAGGGCGTAACTCAAGACATGCGCCCTTTTAGCTTTTAAAAAAGTAGTGACTAAAGCTAAAAAGGCACATAAAAAAAATTTAAGTTTTTATAAAAAATTTTGATAAATAGCTTCACAAGACATAAAATAAAAAAGTTTAATGAAAAAAAAAAAATTTCCTAACAGCCGGTCCCTACACGGAAAGAACAAGATTACACTGGGTATCATCCCAGATTATACTCAGTGATATCTGTGGTGAAAAAAAATTTCAGATAGTAGCTAGAAAAATCCAGATTATACTGCGTGATATCTGGATAATACTCATTGTAATTTGGATTATACTAACTATTATCTGAAATTTGTTTTTACTCAATATAATCCGGGATGATATCCAGTGTCATCTTGTTCTTTTCGCGTACGATTGCAGCTTTATATTTCTCTTCTAGACAAAGAAGAATTTTGAAAAAAACGCTCTGCTACGTAATAGATTTTTTAATTATTTATTTCGTCTAGCAGGGTGTTTTTTTTTAAAATTCTCATTTTTTTAAAAGAAAAACATAAAACTTCAATAGCTTTATACTCATGAATGCACCGAGGATAGTACCGTTTCTTGAAGTGAGTGCGACGCGAGAAAAAGAGGGGATCGGCTGTTTTTAAGTACATAAACAATATTGAAAAAATAATAATTTTTAACTACTTTTATACAAGCAATGGATAATTAAATTAATCGAAAACTAATGGGATTGAAATAATTTTCAAATAAAAAATAAATTAATACAATCACGCAGATTTTGCAATTTTTTAATAATATTTTTAATTGTAATTTTAAAAGAGTGTATGTTGAGTTAGAATACGCCTCTTTCATGTGAATCTACCGTTTTTTTTAAATTTTTCGGCTAAAAATGAGCATTTTAATGAATTATTTAGAAAATAAATTTATAAGCCCTTTTAGCTTTAGGTCATAAAATTTTCAAATTCCTAAAGCTAAAAAGGCGCATAATTAGAGACATACGCCCTTTTAGCTTTAGGAAATTAATGCTTGATTTTTCGACATAGAATATGTCAACTAGTCGATTGGTGATAAGAAAAAAAATTATGCGCCCTTTTAGCTTTGCAAAGCTAAAAAGGCGCATACTTTGCCATGCGCTCTTTTTGAATTAGTCACGCGATATGTTCTTGAAAATTTTCAAGAACATAAATTCTTTTATGAAGAAAATTTTCTTAATAAAAATATTTTTTTTTCTCAGTGTATAATGAAATTTTTTTTAACGCTTTAATTAAATGGACAGCGGCCAGCAAATGGTCAATCGGGATCGGGGATTGTTAATGCTACTCGGAGGAAGCGACGTATACATTTACCAGATAGTGTTTGCGTAAATTACATAGACATTTTACATTGCACGGGTATTTCACGAGACGTTAATCAATATTGGCTGTATATCGAGTAGCCGATCGCAAAGCCCGTCCGAGTGTAACGAATGTCTGCTGTGTGAAGAGAAATTCTCGCGGTTGAATGACACGGTCGAAATTTAAACAAGGGCTGCGGTTAAGGCTTTATTTGTTCCCTTTTTACAGACAACTTTGCGTTCGAGCTAACAACTAAACCTTTTACGTCGCCTAAAACAAACAACCGTTTAATTGCTTTTTTTTTTTTTTACAATTTTATCATTATTTCTTCTTAGATAGAATTTTTTCTTTTTTTAATTTTTTATCAGATATTTGACAATTTTTATACTAAATTAATTATAAAAAAAAAATTTCCTTAATAATTTATGCATTAATATTTTTTAAATTGTCAGATATTTTTTTACATTTTTAACGGTACAAAAATTAAAGCTGGCTATCATTTGACAATTTTTTAATTTTATTTAATAAACAAATTTGTTTAAAAAAAAATGCATTTTTTTATTTATTAAAATTTTTGCATGCCAATTTTTTTGCCATAATTAATTTGTTAAAAAAAAATTCGGTAAATATTTACAAGTGGGGTTAAGCATTTTAATTTTAATTTTTATGAATGAAATTTCTATTTGATTTTGTAGATATATTTTTTTTTGAAAAATAAATAAAAAAATGAATAATTAAAAAAAAATTTTGATTATCACAATTTTAACAAATTTTAAAAATTTTCAAAAAAATTTGTGATATTATCATTTATCTGTAAGTATGTTCATTTAATCATCACTTTTTTATCTGGCAGGAAATCGTTGGAGATATTTTTTTGATCATTTTCTCCAGAGCGAATCTATGAGTTTGAAATAAAAAAAAAAAAATCAGAACATTAGTTAAAACTTGATCAACGAACGAATCAAATCAAAATTCAACTAATAATATAAAATGCCTGTAAAAATAATTTTGTTATTGATTGTGACACACATTGGTTTATCAAATTCGGTAAGTCAAAATTTAAAATAAAATTAACTAATTTATATACCTCTGATTTCTATAATATTATATCTTTAGACATTCAGGACTTTTGCATCAAAGGTTCCGTGTTCAAGATTAGAAAGAGAGATTTTTAGAAACGGCACCCGAAAGCTAATAGATGTTGATTATTTTTGGCCAAACGTCAAAAATTTGAAATCTGATTTGGAAAATGATATCGTCGAACATATTTATGGCACAGAAGGATCAGAATTATTTCCAATTTTTTATAAAAGGTGTGGTGGAACTGCCAAAAGGTTGACTCAACGAAATTTGAAGGAATTAATTCTTTTTCTGCTCAAAAATCAAGCGGCTGGTAGATCGTTGCACCATTTTACCGCACTTAACTGTCCACTGTTTAACCATAACCAAAAACGTTACGTATTAGAGAGCTCGGGAATTCAACTTTGTTATTTTATTTTCGACAATCACGATTGCTGTTAATTATTATGTAATTTGTAAACAATATACTAATTTTATACAGAGTGTCCCAGAAGTAACGGACGCCATTGTAGCATCTGATAAACAAAATAATTCTGAGACGAAAAGTCCTTAGCCATTTTTTAATCAGACGCATAGATAATTAATTATTAATTAAAATAACGTCCTTTTATGCGTTAGAGAGAGAGCACTAGTGTCAAGTCAAGTGCGTTCCAACGAAGACGCTTGCACGTGTGAATGTGTAAATAAATATGTGTGACTACGTTAGCTATAGAAACTAGTTAGTCATACAGTTAGTTGTGTCTTTGTTTGGCACATACTTTACTGGACACTGGCGCTCTCTCTCTAACAAATGAAGAGACGTTATTTTTAATTAATAATTAATTATCTATGCGGTTAATTGAAAAATGGCTAAGGACTTTTCGTCTCAGAATTATTTTTTTCATCACATGCTACAATGGCGTCCGTGACTTTGGGACACCCTGTATAATTGTCAATCAAATAATTTTATTTTTTACCTTTCTCTCTAAACATGAATTAGTGAAAATTCACTGGAATAAGTGAATATTCACTTATTTCAGTGAATTTTCACTAATTCATGTTTAAAGAGTTAGTTTATATTTTCCGCTTATTATTTATATTAATATTATAAAAATATTATATTATTATAAGGCTGGCAATAGCCTAATCGGCCCGGTACCTGCATTTCGAAAGAGTGGGACCAGGGTTCGATTCCAGCACAAACCACTATTTTCAGTGATTATAAAATAAAGAGAATATGTGCGTTACGTTGCCAGCCTCTGTACCGACCGGGTTTTCAGTGGTTTCCTCGTGTAGTTATGGAAGTAAAAATGTCATTATAAAAGGACTCCATACTACTTAAGGTCGTAATGCAAATGCAGGTACTGATTATAACGCGTAAGTCAGCCACAGTCGCAGCACAGTGTGATTATAAGTGGAAAATAATATGTTGAACGCAAAGAGAACAAGTGTTAGTTGAAAGGGCGAAAGCCAAAAAGTATAACATTAAGAGAGTTATTATATGATAACAATAGAGGCACTTGAGTGGAATTACTGTGCATGGTAATAGCAAAAATGTGGAGAATACGGTTACAGTCTTGTAAAAACCAAAATAGGTATACAAGTAAAAACGATATAATATTATATTATTATAAGCTCACTAGTTACCTTCTGAGTAACTGATAGTATAAGTAGTTATTTTTGTATCCACTGTGTGTGTGTGTGTGTGTGTGTGTGTGTGTGTGTGTGTGTGTAAACCTCTTATAACTTCTGAACAGCTTGACCAATTTGATCGCAGTTGGTGTCATTCGAAAGGGCTTCGTCAAACTTAGATTTCCTGTAAGTTGGAACCAAGTCGGACCGGTAGATTTCGAGAAATCGTAAAAAAAATGAAAAAAAAAGTTTTTTTTTTTCATTTTTTAAAAATATCTCCGGATTGGCTGAACCGATCGACCTCAAAAACTACTCATGGTTTTCATACGTGGCTGAATAAAGTAGTCAGTACTTGTCTCGGATAGCTTAACTGGTAGAGCCCTTGGCGCGTAACCGAGAGATCTGGGTTCGATTCCCAGTCTGGGTTGTCTGATTATTTTTTCAATTACGGAAAAATTCCCACTGAGTAGGTCCCCCCCCCCCTTTCCCCTATCCGTTCTTTCCCAACTCCCTTAAAATTTGCTTTGATATGGCTCAACCATGAAAACCCGCATCGATCACCACCTAGAGCGTCAGAATCGGTTGATGCGTTCGTGAGATATCGTTGTCGAAAAAAATCAAAAAGTATTTTTTTATAATAACTCTGAAATATTTCATCAGATCAATTTTTTTGTTCTCAATTATTTTATAGAGTTCAAAAAACTTCATCGATTGCTGCCAACCGCGTGAAGATATATATATATATATATATATATATCGGATATAACGCGGCTTGTCACGACGATAGCGTCGCTAATTTACAACGGATCTCTACCAAACTCAACATACTTATTCTACAGATAAATACCAAAGTCAAGTTCGAAGATGAGCTTAATCGGTCAAGTAATTTAGAAATACCAGGATTTCAAAATTTTGAAAATCATAAAAATTCATATTTCTTTACTTTCTTACTCGAATAACTTTTGAATGGGATAACTTATTGAAATTCTGTAAAATGCATCTGAAAGTTCTTTAAATAAGCTTCAATTTGAGTACCATATCATATGTGTAGTCGTAAAATTTTTTAGAAATGCCAGGATTTAAAAATGATAAAAATTCATATTTTTTCACTTTTTAACTCGAATAACTTTGGAATGGGATAACTTATTGAATCTGTGTATATTGCATCTGAAAGCTCTTTAAATGAGCTTTAATTTGGGTACCATAACATATGTGTAGTCTTGAAATTAAGTCCTATTCCGCTATGCCAAATATGAAATTTGCTGTTGCACTCGTTTTTATTCATAATGAAATCTACTTCCATTTCGGCTGCCGAATGGCCGTTTAATTTATCATAAATCCGCCGTAAGATTAAAAAAAATTTGAAAATGTTAATTTTTCACCTAGTTTTGGCGAAAAATGAGATTCTCCCCACTTGTAAATAATAACCAAAAATTCTTAAAATTATCAAATATCTGCTAAATTAATTTTAATTGTAAAAAAAAATGTTTAGTCAATTTTTAATAAATAAGTAACTATTGATTTTTAAAAATTCATATTTTTAAATGTAATTAAATTTTTCTAAATATTTTTTTTTAAATCAATACTTAATAATATTTTTTTTTTATTCACAATGTATGTAAATAATTATTTAGTCAATCTTATATTTTTCTTATATTTTTCCCAGTGCAAATAGAGCAAAATAACGGTGGAAAGAGACACCGTGGATTTATCAGCAGAGTGATATTGTCAACGGGCCGTGAAACGTTAGGATGTTCCTGGCGGAAGTTTATACATACATACATCCATAGGAACGGTGAAAGAGACAACGTGTTCTAGAACGGAAATATATCTACAATGCGCAGCGACGAGTTAAGAACAACGTACCGTGAAATCGTTGCCTAGGAATCGGTGTCGTCCATTACGGATGATGATGCTGTCCTCATCCTCGTCATCCTCAACATCCTCATTGTTGTCATTTCGTCGTTATTATTATCTTCGTCATTATCTATCATTATAATTATTATTAGCATTAATATTTAAATAAAAATTAATATTGTTTTTATTAACAACACTGCTGAGTTAGAGGTGAGCGAGGACCTCCACGGCAGTTGACACAGGAGGTGTCTGGTCCCCGCTGAGAATCACCGGTTCAGACTCCGTTTGGACGATCCTCACGAGATTCGCGTCCTTTTTAGTCGAGGGTGCCAGGGTCGCATTTGGCGTGACGTTTCCGCGGCCGCAGTAGCTCGGAGGTCGGCTCTCCCGAGTTGTACAAGGCGCGATTATGCTCGCGGCGTTAGATCTGTAGGTCGGAGGTGGTGAGGAGGTAGGTTGAAGTCTGTCCAGCAGTAGCAATCGCAGTCTGTACTCCTGCATACTGGCCTGGTAAATAAAACATTTTATTAGTCATTGAAATAAATATTTACTTTTATTATTTGAGTGTTTTAATTTTTAATTGAGAATTTAAGGCTCTTTTTTTTTAGGTCACACCGCTAGTCAAATTCAGGCTAACTGTTTTTACATTTTATTCATAAAAAATGTTTTTAAGTAATTTATTTAAATGTTAAAAAAATTTATATTAAAAAAAATACTAGTTTTTTAAAATAGTTAATTGTTTCAAATTAACGAAAATTATTAAATTTTTAAAAATGAAAATATAATTAATTTTAGAAAATTTTTATCAATATTTAATTTTTTAGAATTAAATGTAAATTATTGATTTTTTAATTTTTTTAAAGATTAAATTTATATTATTAAGAGAATAAAATGTATCTCTAGATACATAATTAAAAAATGACCTTGTATCTTGTGAACTATTGACATTTTTAAAGATATAAGCTCATTCTGAGGTTACACTCATCAAGACCTTTCATTTGAGTACCCACATCAATTTTTCATATATTTATATATATTATATATATATGTATATATGAAAAATATATCAAAATACATGTGGGTACTCAAATGAAAGCTCTTGATGAGTGTAACATCGGGATGAGCTTATATCTTTAATAATGTCAATAGTTAAGAAAGTACAGTGCAATTTAACATAATTAAGAAACGACCTTGTATCTTGAGAACTATTGACATTTTTAAAGATATAAGCTCACCCCAATGTTACACTGATCAAGACCTTTCATTTGAGTACCCACATCAATTTTTCATATATTTATATATATTATATATATATGTATATATGAAAAATATATCAAAATACATGTGGGTACTCAAATGAAAGCTCTTGATGAGTGTAACATCGGGATGAGCTTATATCTTTAATAATGTCAATAGTTAAGAAAGTACAGTGCAATTTAACATAATTAAGAAACGACCTTGTATCTTGAGAACTATTGACATTTTTAAAGATATAAGCTCACCCCAATGTTACACTGATCAAGACCTTTCATTTGAGTACCCACATCAATTTTTCATATATTTATATATATTATATATATATGTATATATGAAAAATATATCAAAATACATGTGGGTACTCAAATGAAAGGTCTTGATGAGTGTAACATCGGGATGAGCTTATATCTTTAATAATGTCAATAGTTAAGAAAGTACAGTGCAATTTAACATAATTAAGAAATTACCCTGTATCTTGTCAATTATTGACATTTTTAAAGATATAAGCTCACCCCAATGTTACACTGATCAAGACCTTTCATTTGAGTAC
Organism: Cotesia glomerata; assembly: GCF_020080835.1. NCBI lineage: Eukaryota > Metazoa > Arthropoda > Insecta > Hymenoptera > Braconidae > Cotesia > Cotesia glomerata. The sequence continues at coordinate 30,161,068 of NC_058159.1, read as the reverse complement.
CCACATCAATTTTTCATATATTTATATATATTATATATATATGTATATATGAAAAATATATCAAAATACATGTGGGTACTCAAATGAAAGCTCTTGATGAGTGTAACATCGGGATGATTTTATATCTTTAAAAATGTCAATATTTACGAAAGTACAGTGCAATTCAACAAAATTCATTATTTAATGCAAAATTGTATTTATCTATAATTCACGAGTTTTTAATTTTAAAAAAATGTCAAGTTTTTTTTTTTTTAATTAAAATAATTAGTTTTCTAAAATAAAAAAAATCAACTAAGTTTTATTTAATTTTTTTAAAATAAAAAAAATGATTAATTTTTTAAACTAAAAAATTATCTATTAATTTAAAAGCCTTGAATCCTCAATTATAATTATCATTATTATTAGCAACATTGAGTCAGTCCCCATAATAAACTCAAGATTATATCCCATCTAAAAAACAAAACCAAAAAAAAGTGCATAATAAGAATAACGAGGGGCACAGTTGTCACGTTCAACGACCCATTTATCTACCTGGTAACTCGGCGGTGGTGTTCTGAACTGGAATTCCGGATAGATCATGGCCGCGTATGGATGCATCGGCCTCGCCGGTGGAATCCTCGCGGAGATGCCCGTGAAACCGAAGAAGCTGCCGCAATTTTCTCGGCTGGTCACTCGCCAGGCGACTCCGCTCACCGTCAGCAAGACCACTCCTATACCTGCAACGATAAGTGATCCTTAGAGTTGGATACAACACACATGCTCCAGCCGCATCAAGCCGCATCAAGGTAGCCAGGTTCTTTTGCCCCCTACCATTATTTTTTCCTCCACTACTATTATTATTTTTTATTTTAATTCCCGTCCTCATATATATTTGCTTTTTGTCTCAACTTTTTTTCCTTTTAGTCATAATACACAGCATCGGAGCTTGTTTAAAGTTAAAACCCGGAGCAGTGGTGGCTCTCACACAGAGAACTACTTCCAGCATGCAGTACAGATGGTTGCATACCATTGCTGCACTGAATGCTGGAACTGGATAGAAGAGGAGTAGTCAGTACAAACTGAAAGATACCGACGTACATCCGATGTGCTTTGTTCCATCCGCCATTAGTGCGGTACATGTGTATTTACAAAACGCCACTGACAAACTCATACGTTTATCTTTAATGTTTATACTCACAATTACACACGTATTATATATTTGGCGAGTTTGTTTGAGGTCCTCGAACCTGCTGCTATTGCCCAGACGCTCTTACAACTCAGTCTCTACTCCACAGCACCGAATAATACATACATTTCGATCTCGTTTAACTCTATACGCTGCTGTTGACAATATTGCTACACACAACTCACTTGAGTGTGTACAGTACAACATTTAATTCAATTCTGTAATTTCCAGCAAGTAGAGTCCTTTCCAGCCAAACTAATTGAGAGTCTCTCAACTCTGTCTCTGTATCCTATTGAGTTACAACTTCTTTCCCCTACATTTCTTTGATTATAAAAAACTACTCTAGTTACATTTGCAAGCAATCGAGGTAAATGTACTTTGTTAATTTAATTTATGGCTTGAACTTTTGAAGATTAAAACTTGCGAAACTTTAAATAAATTTTAACTACTATAATTTTGCTGTTTAAGTGAAAGCCATTTATTAACTTTAAATTAATGTGTAATTGCTTGTAAAAATTTAATTTTAATAATTTATTATTTTTATAAGTTAAATTAAATTATTTATTTTAAATCATTCTGAATTTTATTTTATGTTAATATTAATCTTCGGATATTTTCTTTGTTTTGATAGTATATTTATTGATCTTTGTTTGAGTAACATTATCATATTTTTAATATTCCATCATAAATTATCACTCGATTTAATTTGTTTATCCATGCTAAAAAAAAAATCATTTTTTGTAGAATCAAAAAATTGATATTTAAAAAAAAAAATTTTCCTCTTAAAAAAATGCAATTTCGGCGCTTGTACTTTGCGCAATTATCCACAATACGGTACCAAGTGCAAGTGTGGGTGACGGCACTTATCGAGTGTACCTCTCGCTCATTCACCCATTTACATTTACGTTGTGAACATGACCAGCGAGCGAGTGAGTGAGTGTTCCTTTGAATGCAACGATAAGCTTCGGGTCTTAGGTTATAATTCCATATTATATCCAATACCAATACCAATGCTATTACCAATACTAAGCCGACATTTAGAAAGTAACCGACTACAACCAGCCATAGCTCCGTTCTACTCGTACTCCAGGGCACAATCTTTCTCTTTCTCTTAAAACCCGTAGCTCTTTCTCTGGAGCCAGGGCCGCATCAAATCCTCCAGCTAGCCCGCATACTGATTTTCCTTAAATCCTGATCAGCTGGGTAATCGCTTCAAGAGCACTAATTTTTTCAGTTCAGTGAAATTAATTTAGGGCTAAGATTTTTTCAAAAACTTTAAATTTTTGAAGTAAATAATTTCATCTTCGTGATTTTGGTGAAAAAATTTTTAAACTAAAAAATTTTTCTTGGTTTAAGTTAATTTTACTTTACTCAAGAATTTTTTATCTTGATTCAAAAAAGTGAAACTTTCCAAAATTATTTTCTTGGTTAAAGAATTTTTCTTTTGATTCAAATTAATTTTTTTTCGGTATAAGGCAAAAATATTGGTCAAAAATTAAAAAAAAATCTTTCTTATGATTTTTTTATGCACAGAAAAAAAAATGTTCTTGAATCAAGTATATAATTTTGAAGAACTTCATCTTCTTGATTTTAGTAAAAAAATTCTTAAACTAAAAAATTTTTACTTGGTTTAAGTAAATTTTACTTGATTTAAGAATTTTTTGTTTTGATTCTAGAGAATTAATTAATCCCTCTTCAAAATTATTTTCTTGGTTCAAGAATTTTCCTCTTTAATCAAGTTAATTTTTTTTTCATTGTACGACTAATATTTTTACCATAATTTCAAAGTTAAAAATCTTTATAATTTATAATTAAATTTTTTACTAATAAAAATCTTAATTTAAAAATCACGGGATTTTTATTGATCTTAAAAAAAATTATTAGAAATTATTGATAATTATTAATATTAGAAATTATTAATAATTATTAATATTAAAAATTATTAATAATTATTAATATTAATAATTATTAATATTAATAATTATTAATATTAAAATTTATTAATAATTATTAATATTATAAATTATTAATATTAAAAATTATTAATTATAAGAGAATTTTTTTTTAATAAAATTAAACATTGAAAAAAATTTTATTATCCGACCAATATATAAAAAATTAAACGCAATTAATTAATTATTTTTTAATTAAAGAAAAAACCCTAATTATTAATCACCAGGTTATGGGCCCAGTCGCCTTCAATAACAAATCTTCTTTGTACAAAGATTTACGCCGTAAGATTGAAGCAATTCTCATCATTATATTTATTTTTATTTATACTAAACATTGAATCCTCGATACCTGGAGTTTTTGTTAAAGATCGATTGGTACGACCTTAAGCATAAACACATAGCTTGGTTGGGCATATAATGTGTTTTATGTAAAACTGGTTACCAGCTGAAGAATAATCTCTACAGTAGACAGTAGACAACCACACACATTACCATTACAGAGCCAGCCAGCATCAGAGGACGGACAAAGATAGTCCAGACATGGTTGGTATGTACCTATAGCATGAGAAACGACTTAATTTCATTATGGAAAATGACCAGTTTCCAGCTGTTAGCTGTCGTATCCTCAGTCTTGTGTTTAGCTCAAGGCTCCGCTTCCTCAGAAGTAGTTATTGCTTGAATCTTTAGTCTGAATATGCCGATGATGATGACAGTGGGGTAATTTGCTAGCCGCTGCATCCATAATTAACCGCAGCATTTAGCTCCAACTATTAATGCGACTTAATTATCGAATTGTCGCACTTGAGCTCGCTAAATCAATGCTACTGCTACGGGCACCGGTTGCGCAATTTCTTGATGGGTTTTCCAAGTAAGCTTACACAGTTATATTATTATGTTGATACTGTAATTATGCAAGCGCATTTAAATGCGCTGACAAAGAGAAAATATCTATTATTTACTAGTTGATATTTTTTTTTACCGACAAGGCTGATCTCTTTATTTGTATTCATATTTGTTAGCCAAGCATTGGGCCCGAGGTCTCTCCTCAGCCTTTATCTAACTGTTGGAGTTTGAGAGAGAGAGAGAGAGAGAGAGAGATGTAGGACTAGGACGAGTTCAGTTTGTAGGGTATGACGTAGACTGTACTGCTGAATTTGGGGATCCCGAAATTGACCTAATTTGCGGTGCGCAAGAAGCGTTGCGGACGCTAATTGTTCTCTTTTTCTATTGAATTTAAAATACGAGGCTTTTATTTAATTATTTTTATTTAAAAATTTATTCATTAATTATTGAGGTAATTTTTTAATGTATTGACTCAAGATTATATTTTTGTTTGTGGATTTTATTTTACTACCGCAAAAGTTGGCAACGTTGCACAAAGAAAAGTTTGTGATGAAAATTACCCGCAATTTGTATCAGACCGGGTCATTTCATGAAATAAAAGAACTGAGGAAAGAATGAAGAGTTATTTTTATTGAAGTACCCACGATAGTAAAAGAAAAAAAAATTTTTTGTTGGATAAATTAAAACTATTTTTAAGTTTAGAAAGTTTTGCTGGAAAAATTTATCTAGGTAATTTTTATTTAAAGATTGTTACGATTAGAGGATCTTTGGATCTTGCAATAATTTATATTATTTTTAACCTTTTAATAATAACGATTGATATCATTTATTTCTGAGATACTATGGCGTAATTTAATCATTGATCATTGCTATAAGAAATATTGTTTCATAAATATCAATCACGATCATCAGAGTTATAAAGTCAATTTAATTTACTCTTATAAATTCTTGAGTTATGTTAAAAATAAAATTCTTAAACTAAGAAACTTTTTTTTTCTTAAGAAATTTTCACTAAATTTTTATAAAAAATTTTTTTATCTTAATTAAAGCAAAAATTTATTTTTAGGTTGAAAAATTTTTCTCTTGAATTAAATTAATTTTTCTTTTTTTAATGCTGAACATTATTTTTAACAAAAAATTTTTAATAAATAAATTTTAGTAAAATTTTAATAAATAAAAAAAAAATAAATTCTAATAAATTTTTAATATATTTATTAAAAAATAATATTAATATATTTATTAGAATTTATTTTTTAAAAATTTATTAAAAATTTGTTAAAATTTATTTATTAAAAATTTTTTGTTAAAAATAATATTCAGCGTTAAAAAAAGAAAAATTAATTTAATTTAGGAGAAAAATTTTTCAACCTAAGAATTCATTTTTATTTAACTAAGATAAAAAAAATTTATTAATTTTTAATTTTCTGGAAAGTAATTTTTTTAAAGCATAAAATATTAAATTAATTATAAATTTTTCTGTACTACTTTCCACTTAATTGAATCCGAAAAACTTTTACCTCTAATAAAGAAAAAAGAATGAAAAATCCAGTGAAGTAAATCAAATTTAAAAATAGAGAGCAATCTTTATAAATATAAATTTAAAATATAAATAAAATAACAATCGTCAGTAATATTAACTCTGAAATTCTCTCCATATATGCCCGTGTATTATCAAATATAGAATCAAGTCAATACAATAAAGTAATACATTATCATAGACATGTAGCCAGAAATATGCCAGCCGATCGACGGCTGTCTGTTGCGAGTTGATTTAAATGGACACACCATTCCAATGTTTAATGTTGGAGAACAATTTATCCAAAATAGCTTTTGTCATGAAGACACAAGTGGGTCACGAAAATGGGCGTGTATTCTCGATAGAATGATACCAGCAGCTCAACTCTCTCGATCTATCTCCTTCGAATCGGTCTTTCTCCTCCTCTTTCTATGCTCGGTACTCTCTCCTGAGGAAACTCGGATCGAAAATAGATTCGCCGGACTGCAATACACTTTATCGGCTTATCCGAGCTATCAATTTCACTATCCCCCCATATCCTAATCATATCCTGACGGACGGGAATCATCCGTTTTATATCTACTCTAGATATATCAAAATAAATACAAATTACATTTGAGAATGTTAATAGTCATCACGTACTTATATTTTTGATTTGATTAGATTGTGGTGACAGGAATAAATATCCAAGACTGTGATATTCATGAGATAGTTCAATAATACACGGTGAGAAATTTCTGTAGAAATTTACTATGCATACATAATAAGACTGAACCTTAATGACTCAATTCAAAATATTACCATAAAAATTTAAGAATATCATATTGTACCAATCAATATTTACTAGGGACCATAGTAAATTTCACCATGCAACTGTTACATAAACATATATAAAAAATTTTCGTAAACTGACAGAACAAAAACTGTTAGTGTGCTTAAAACTTTTCATTATAGTTCCATAGTAAAATTTCTGTTGCTCAGTCGACAATAAAAATTTATAAAAAAGTTTCACATTTAGTCACGTGTACTCGGTTTAAATTTAAAATTGTGACTATGAAATTTTCAAATGTCCCATAGTAAACGTATGCGCGTCAGTCGCGACGCGCGCTCTTTCATTTTTTCGTGCTGCTTTTTGTTTTGTCAACATAAGTCTACAGACGCTATCAGTAGTGGTTAACGGTGTTATGAAAATTGCAATAAACATTAAGTTTTAAATAAATATTAGTTTATAAATCCATCAACACATGAATAGTTAATGAAAATTTGTAAGATTCATAAATAATAAAATATTTAATAATTTACCATGAAAAATTAAAATGAAAACAAACATTTGATTGTTTTATCATTATATATTGTGTTTATAATTATTCATAATAAAATTAACTGCCAAAATAAATCCTACGTTCATTGTTAAAAATGAAAAAAATAAATAAAAAAAACTATATTTTAAAAAAATTATTGCAAACAAAAAAAATCTTGTTTGGTTTGATATTTTTTTTGATTGCTAAAAACATTTTTTACTCTAAAATTTTTTATTTTTTACAAACGTTTTCTTATTTTTTTTGCTATAGTACATTCGGAAATTTAAATTATTGCATATTTCATTTTACTATGGTACATTTCAATTTCTACCATTTACTATGTCTGATTTCATTTGTTTCGGAAATTACTATGGGCCATTGTAAAATTTTATTCTGAGTCAATAAGGTTCACTAGTAATATGCACCATTGTAATATCTAAAATCCATGCAGAATAAAAAATAATGGAAATTTCTCACCGTGTAGTAATCAATTATCAATTTCATTACAAACTTAAAAAAAAAAATTTGATAGTGAAATTAACAGACATAATAAATTATTTAAAAAATTACATTCGTCATTTTTTTGCAACTTCTCAAGCGTGAATTTTTTTTAAAACTTCTTTTTATCTATAAAAATGAGCATATTAAAATAATTTTTCATGTTTTAAATAATAAGTAATTTTTTTATGTTTTAAAAAAATTTTTGCGATTAAAAATTAAAATTATCAATTTTTTACAAATTAAAAAATCATAATTTTTTAATTATTATTTAAAAAAGAATTTAATATTTTTAAAAAATCAAGATATTAAATTTTACATTTATTAAATGGAATAAAATTCAATAAATTTTTTTAACAGTTCAATTAACTGATTTTATTGATAAAAAAAACTATTTGTTTTTTATTTATAAAAATTAGTAAATTAAAATCATTTATATTTTAAAAAATAAGTAATTTTTTGTTTTTTCTATTTATAGTTTTAAAAAAATTTTTGCAATTTAAAATGAAAATTATAAATTTTTAACAAAATTTATTATTTTTTAATTTTTATCTTTAATAAAAAAAGCTTCAATAATTAAAAAAAATCAAGACATTAAATTTGATGACTATCCAATGGAATAAAATCCAGTAAATTTTTTAACTATGCAATTAACTAATTGTATTAATAAAAAATAATAATTCTTTTTATTTATAAAAATTAGTAAATTAAAATCATTTTTTATGTTTTAAAAAATAAGTAATTTTTTGTTTTTTTATATTAATAGTTTTAAAAAAATTCTTACAATTCAAAATGATAATTATAAATTTTGGAAAAATTACAGAAATTATCATTTTTTAATTTTTATCTTTAATAAAAAAATTTCAATTAAAAAAAAATTAAAAAATTAAATTTTATGATTTTTCAATGGAATAAATTCAGTAAATTTTTTAACAATGCAATTAACTAATTTTATTAATAAAAAAAAATTAATTTTTAAAAAATTTTAATTAGAGATCAGTCAAGCAACTAGTATCTAAAAATTTCCAAAAAATCATAATATGCACTGATAGAAGGATTTATTTGTATTAAAAAAATATTTGTTAATAGTTAACAAATCATTTATTAGAGACCATTTTTTAGTATCAAACAAATATTTCTTAGTATTTAAAATGATTTGTTTGTATTTAATAAATCAGATATTCATTTATTAAATATTAATAAATCTTTTTAAATACTAAGAAATATTTGTTAAGGACTAAAAAGTGGTCTCTAATAAATGATTTGTTAAATATTAACAAATATTTTTAACTATAAACAAATCCTTCTATCAGTGTGTCTGTAAATTTCAATATCAAAATCCAACTAACAACCTTTAACAATTTTCACGGATATTACACTGAAAAAAAATTAACTTAATTCAAGAGAAAAATTCTTTAACCAAGAATATAATTTTGAAGAGAGTAATTTTTTTGAATCAAGACGAAAAATTCTTGAATCAAGAAAAATTTCCTTAAATCAAGAATGTTTCTACTCAAATCAAGAATATTAAGTTCTTCATAATTATATAATTGATTCAAGAAAATTTCTTTTTCTGTATAAATTCCCAAAAATTGAATATCTATCCCGACCTCTAATCCAGAAGATGACTCACTTGGCCATCAATCCTAAAAGAACCGATCAGCACATAATATAAAACTCAATACAAGTAACAGTGGTCTTACCAATCATGAGAAGCGATACGGCGATGTGGTCGCGACCAGTTGCCCTGAGGGCGCCAAGTAGAGCCCCCGCAGCTGCACAAACAAGGCCCACAATGCCCACGCCGAGAATGGACCAGCGAACGGGAGGTGAGCCGAGTCCGCAACACTGCTTCGGCACTGCGTCTCTGCAAGAAATAACAGCCAGAGTTTAAGTCGAGCTGAGTATAGAACACTGACCCACTGACACAGACTCTATCCTTTTTATTTCACCGGACTATCTTGTAGTTGTTTAAGAGCACCACCATCGAGAATATGCATTAGCACCGTGCTCGCTGCTGGTACATGATCATCATCATCATCATCAATAACAACATCATCTACAATCTACAACTACAACCGGGTGATCTTAAACAACTACTAACTACATCAATATCAATAACTATAACTATAACTACAACTACATCTGCAATTACTAGATGCTGTCTTTGCTATTTCAAAGCCAGCAAGTAAAGCGCTACATATAATAGGTACATATATATGATACAGAGTACAGTACAGAGCAATCAGTTTGCTCGGTTTTATTTACCGTATAGTATTCCTATCCAGAATAGAAGCGCTACGTTTATGTACATTAGTATAACTCATGTATGTCTAGAGAAATTTAACAGAAATAATAAAAACGCGTTCACGATAATGACGAACGGAATAGAAAGTGCACTATTCTCTCAGGCTTTTAGATCTTTATATATATACATATATATAAATATAAATAATGGTATTAGTGGAGGCAGAGAGAAGAAACAGAGAATCAGATTTCCGCGTTACACGATCGAGCGTACTAAGAAAATAGTTAAGCTAAAACGTGATGCTCTACTCGCAATCTGAAGGAACGTGTTCGATAAAATTAAACCCGACATCAACATCTAGGATCCAGGATTCAGGATCTAATCCACGTGTGACGTAATTCAAATCGACAACCCGTGCAAAAAAATTCTAATTCAAAATAAATTTAAGGTAGTTGTTGCATGATAGGCATTTCAACAGAAAATTATGAAATTTTTTTTTATTGAAAGATAAATATATTAATAATTCACTTCCAAAATTTCAGATCAATTGACCGCACCGTTTTTGAGTAATTAATTTTCGAAATTGCATCTTTTACACGTTGAGGTATAGAGAGATGGTAAAGTTAGTATGAAATCTTCCGTACCACTTGAGTGGGCCAAAGATTTCATACACTGATAGAAGGATTTGTTTATAGTTAAAAAGATTTTTTAATATTCAACAAATCATTTATTAGAAGCCATTTGTTAGTTCTTAACAAATATTATCTAATACAAATAAATCCTTCTATCAGTGTCACGATTTATTTGATATTTACAGAATTTTTTAACAGGAGCTTCGTTTGGCTAAATTTTGAAATTTTTTAATTCCAGAAAAAATGCTTAAACAAAACTCGTGTTAAAAAATTATTTGAATATCAAATAAATCCTGACACATCAAAATATCTCAAGAAATGCCCAAACCTAACTCCTGCTAAAAGCGGAACTCGAAAATCCAATTTTAAAAGGTTGCTTTTAGAGATTAAATTTTGACGCTCCCTAATCTACAAATCAATTTAAAATTTGGATTGATCTCAAAACTAATTTATATTTGTGCTAAAATATGAATTTCAATCTTAAATTCATTTTGAATCAGAATTTTTTTTGCACGGAAAATAAGAGGGAATTTTAAAGGCTTGCTTATATAAAAGAAGTGCGAGAAGTGAAGATAGGAAAAGAAAGGAGGATTTAATCTAGCTGTGTCGTAAATTAGACGGGTAGTCGTCATGAGAATAATGCACGAGTACATGCTGGTGATGTGTGTGTACTGCACTGTTCCGGACTATTAAAGTACGCCGGTGTAACGGGAACATTTGGCCGAGCACTCCAATAAATTATCGATTTTCCTTGGGGAACTCACCCCCGGGAAAATACATTTAACCGGCTGGAAGCGCTAACTTTCGAGGGGCGAAAAGACCCGGTATCTAAATCGAGGCGACGTACTTACTTTGAGTAAGCAAACGCCAAATTTTGCTGGGAATAGATGTATATATATATATACGAAAGATTGGTTGTTTCTACTGGCTCAAGAGCGACACCGATTAAGGCTAACTTTGTTAGCCTGAGGACTTTTTGGCTGTTGGCGGATGCTTTTTTAGGGGGGAGAAAAGTTTAGAGCCGTGGGGGAGTTTGGGTAACTCTATTTTGGGAATTTGTTAAGGTATGCTTGAAAACTCGGGCTTGTTTTGTGAATTAATTCGAGAGCTTTTGTGAGGAAAATAAATTAATTTATTAAGAGAAAAATTGTTTACTCTAATTTTTTTTTTTCTAAAGATTGAAGATTTAATATTCATTGATAGTTTAATTTAAAATAATCTCTTTTTATTTAAATTAAGAAGAAAAATTTTTTTTGGTTTTTATTAATTGTAATTAGTTCAAAAACTTCTTTGATTGATTTAAAATAATTTTCTTGATTTAAAATAATTTTTTTTATTAAAATTAATTTTTTATTCGGTAAAAAAATTTTAAATTAATTTACTGACATTTAATTTATTATTATTAAAAACTTCAGCTAATAAATTAAGTTTTAATTCATTAATTTAAATTGAAGTAAAAGTGAAATTTAGAAAGTCAGATTGTTATATAAAAATTTAATAAATTTTTTTTTAAGACTTAAATATAATTTTCTTCCCAAAAAATTAATATTAAAATTTTTTCTAATCTATATTATTAAGAGAATAAGAAAAATTTTGTATCCAGGACTTGTCAAATATGACAAGTATTTAAGCTGCATTCGAAAATATTCTATTCTAGATACATAATTAAGAAATGACCTTGTATCTTGTGAACTATTAACATTTTTAAAGATATAAGCTCATCCCAATGTTACATTGATCAAGACTTTTCATTTGAGTACCTACATCAATTTTTCATATATTTGTATATATTACATATATGTATATATGAAAAATATATCAAAATGCATGTGGGTAGTCAAATAAAAGCTCTTGATGAGTGTAACATCGGGTTGAGCTTATATTTTTAAAAATGTCAATATTTAAGAAAGTGCAGTGCAATTTAACATAATTAAGAAATGACCTTGTATCTTAAGAACTATTGACATTTTTAAAGATATAAGTTTATCTCAATATTACACTCATCGAGACCTTTCATTTGAGTACCCACATCAATTTTTCATATACTTATATATATATATTATATATATGTATATATGAAAAATATATGAAAATGCATGTGGGTACTCAAATGAAAGCTCTTGATGAGTATAACATCGGGTTGAGCTTATATTTTTAAAAATGTCAATATTTAAGAAAGTGCAGTGCAATTTAACATAATTAAGAAATGACCTTGTATCTTAAGAACTATTGACATTTTTAAAGATATAAGTTTATCTCAATATTACACTCATCGAGACCTTTCATTTGAGTACCCACATCAATTTTTCATATACTTATATATATATATTATATATATGTATATATGAAAAATATATGAAAATGCATGTGGGTACTCAAATGAAAGCTCTTGATGAGTGTAACATCGAGATGAGCTTATATCTTTAAAAATGTCAATAGTTAAGAAAGTACAGTGCAATTTAACATAATTAAGAAACGACCTTGTATCTTGAGAACTATTGACATTTTTAAAGATATAAGCTCATTCCGATGTTACACTTATCAAGAGCTTTTATTTGAGTACCCAAATGGCATTTTTAATATATTTTATATATATGGTATTTGTGATTTATATAAATATATGAAATATATGAAAAATTGATGTGGGTACTCAAATGAAAGCTCTTGATGAGTGTAACATCAGGATGAGCTTATATCTTTGAAAATGTTAATATTTAAGAAAGTACAATGCAATTTAACAAAAATCATTATTTAATAAAGCAAAATTTTATTTTTTTTTAGTTGACAAATCACGGCAGTCACATAGTGACTGCAAGATTGCTAGTTATTAATGATCCAATAAAAATGAAATCTCATTCTCTTTCATAATTTTCCAAAGCAACATCATTAACTAGAATGAAGAATGATTTATAACAAAGTTTATGCATTGTATTCACTTTTGTTTCAATTACTTTCTTTCCTACTCCAACAAACATATGAATCAAAAGTTCTATTTAATGCCATAAAAAGTAATTTCTTTTTAAAAAAAACTCTTCAATTGAATATAGTATAAAAAAATAAAATCCAACATTTCAATCAATCATTATCTCCAATTCCTTCAATACCTTAAATTTAAAAAAACTCGTCGCTTTTTCTCTGGAGAATAATTCAAGCTGAGCCGAGCATTGTCATTTTTTTTGGGTAGTTGGACGTGCATGGGCCATTGGCCCCGAGTGTTTTCGAGGGGGCTCCGAGTGATTCACGAAATAAAGTTGATCCGAGGACGAGGGGCTGATGTACGTGAGCTTACAGAGTTAACGACTGGGGACGAATAATATGAACAGCAGTGTAACAGCGTACCCCTGCTAGTCTACGTATATTCTGCTTGTAATGCCAGTGGCTCGTGATCCACCGCTGTAATATGTATGTATGTATGCAATGCAATCGCTCGTCCAAATGGAACATGAATATCCAACTTTACTGGTTATTTTATTTTATTTTTTCCCTCCCGGTTTTCATTCTCTCTGCCGTTCTATCCTCAATTCTGATTAGTTTATTATAATGCTCGGGGGATATAACGAGATCCGGCTGATAAAAGGAATGAAATTTCGATATAAGTTTAGTTTTTTAAACTAATAGGGGTACTATATACATTGAAATGTCAAAAAAAAAAAAAAAATTATTATTTTTTTTTTAAATAAATGCATCTTAAATGTTTTTTTTTTTTTTTTTTTGATAGATAAAAAAAATCTAAAATTTGAGCTTAATATTTTTAAAATTAAATTCTAATTTTCTTTTTATGAATTTAAGCAAAAAAATAACAAAAATCTTTTGGTAAATATTAAATTAAATTTTAAAATATTCAATTTTTAAAAATAAATAATTCATTATTAATCAAAAATTTTTAAAAATTGACTAAAATTTTTTTTTTTCACCATTAAAATTAATTTAGCATATATTTAGTAATTTTAAGAATTTTTTTTTAACAAATTAATTATGGCAAAAAAAAATTGACATGCAGAAATTTTAATAAATTATAAAAGGAATTTTTTTGAGAAAAATTTTTAAGAAGTGAATAATTTTTAAGAAGTTAATTTTCTATATTTGAGAAGAAATTTTTTCTTAATTTAAATAAATTTTAGTTGATTTAAAAATTTTTTACTTGATTCAAGTTAATTATTATTTTTTTCAGTATACGTAAAAGTATACAGGCATGAAACTCTGGATTAGAACAGTTGGTTTATTTTTTAGAACGGACAAAGATGAAAGATGAAAGAAATAATAGCAGAGAAAAATAAAAAACAAATAAAATGAACACAAGCTCGCTCGGTTGTTGCTCATTACTTGGAGAAAAAATACACAGTAACCCAGTGACACGTGGGAAATCCGCGCCTACTATCGCCTCGGTGAATCGTAATTAGAGGCACTATTGAATTTCTCCGTGTCGGCTGCGGGCTCTGACTTGTACTGTTCCTCTACTCTGTATCTACCCGGCATGAGTATGAGGAAAAATTCTGCCTCGGTATAACGAGCCTTTGTGATGAGCATTGTAGATGCAATGCGTATTATATAAATTATAAATGAAAAAATGAGTAGTCACCAAGTAAGTTTATTTATCAATTAATCTTTCATCTTTCTCGCGTACTTCAATTCTGTTCTTATTTTTGTTTAATTTGAAGCGGATACCTCGGAGAAGTGATAGCTCCAGAATTATAAATAATTATCCAGGGATAATGCTCGGTAATATCTTATCTAGCAACTTTGCAATCACTGTGTGACTGCCGTGACTTGAGAACCATAAATAAAATTTTGCTTTATTAAATAATTACTTTCGTTAAATTGCACTGTACTTTTTCAACTATTGACGGTTTTAACGATATAAGCTCATCCCGATGTAACTCTCATCAAGAGCTTTCATTTGAGTACCCACATGCATTTTTGATATATTTTTCATGTATACATATATATAAATATATGAAAAACTGATATGGGTATTTAAATGAAAGGTCTTGATGGGTGTAACATCGGGATGAGCTTATATCTTTAAAAATGTTAATAGTTCTCAAGATACAAGGTCGTTTCTTAATTATGTTAAATTGCACTGTACATTCTTAACTATTGACGTTTTTAAAGATATAAACTCATCCCGATGTTACACTCATCAAAAGGTTTCATTTGAGTACCCACATGCATTTTGGTATATTTTTCATATATACATATATGTAATGTATATAAATATATGAAAAATTGATGTGGGTACTTAAATGAAAGGTCTTGATGAGTATAATGTCGGGATGAGCTTATATCTTTAAAAATGTCAATAGTTGAAAAGATACAATGTCATTTCTTAACTATTAACATTTTTTAAGATATAAACTCATTTCGATATTACACTCATCGAAACCTTTCATTTGAGTACCCACATGCATTTTGGTATAATTTTCATATATACATATATGTAATGTATATAAATATATGAAAAATTGATGTGGGTACTTAAATGAAAGGTCTTGATGAGTATAATGTCGGGATGAGCTTATATCTTTAAAAATGTCAATAGTTGACAAGATACAATGTCATTTCTTAACTATTGACATTTTTTAAGATATAAACTCATTTCGATATTACACTTATCGAAACCTTTCATTTGAGTACCCACATGGCATTTTTCATATATTTAATATATATGATATTTGTGAAATATATAAATATATACAATATATGAAAAATTGATGTGGGTACTCAAATGAAAGGTCTCAATAAGTGTAACATCAGGATGTGCTTATATCTTTAAAAATGTTAATAGTTCTCAAGATACAAGGTCGTTTCTTAATTATGTTAAATTGCACTGTACTTTCTTAACTATTGACGTTTTTAAAGATATAAACTCATCCCGATGTTACACTCATCAAGAGCTTTCATTTGAGTACCCACATGCATTTTGGTATATTTTTCATATATACATATATGTAATGTATGTAAATATATGAAAAATTGATGTGGGTACTCAAATGAAAGGTCTCGACGAGTGTAACATCGGGATGAACTTATATTTTTAAAAATTTCAATAGTTCACGAAATACAAGGTCATTTCTGAATCATGTATCTAGAGATAAAGCATTTGCGAATGCAACTTAAATACTTATTATCATAAATACACTGGCCACAAAATTTTACTTATTCTCTTAATAATATAAATGACACGTATGTAGGGAAGAGTTTTAAGGCTTTGTTATCGTGACAGACCACGCGTCACAGTAATGTAAATAAATCTTTAATTCTAGTTCATTGTCTTGACTGTACTAGTACTATACTGGCAATCCGGCGATTCATCGCTTCCGGTTCGGGAATTTTTCTCATAAATCTCTGATATTCATACATGAATGTGTGATAATAATGAAATTTGTGTGCTGCCTTTGTCTTTGTATGTAAAAGTGTACTGTAGACAGTGTTTAGTATCGAGCTTAGAGTGTGTATACACTTCTGACGTATCTCCCTGACATACAAGCCACGATTCAATGAACAGGAAGAAAAGAGTACATTCATCACACACCTGACGTAGTGAAACTCGAAAAAAACGTTAAAAAGATAAAATTATTATAAGGATAATATTTATATATGAAAGAAAAAACAACACGTGTTTAACTTTAAAACTCTTACCAAGGACGCGGCTCATTCTCAACTTCTCGGCGAGGTTTCGTGCCCGCACAGTGTAACTCCACTGCTATATGGGTTTATTGTGTGTATGGGTATGGCTAATATTGCCTCACAGTTCACATACATTTTTATATTTATACATATTATATTATATGTACAAATACATGGCAACTTTTTCTTTACGTAGATACAATGATAATAATAAATGACAATGGGCCCGTTTCTAAATAATGTTGGGTAAAAAGATAAAAATCCAAGTCATTCGTCAAAGAACTGAGGAATTTAAAAAAGATAATTGGCTTGTCGGGTTAAACGTCGGCTGGCGTGTTAAATTAAGGACGTTCATAAGTAAGGCTCATATTTGATGAAAAATCAAATATTTGATAGCTTGAATGAATTTTTGCTTGGTAATCGTGAGTGGAAATATTACAGTTGGTTATTATAAATTTATTTTATTTATTCAAGCTTTAAATAAAAAGTTTTACTCCAAAAAAACTCTTTTATTTTTTAATTATTACTAAATTTTTATAAACTGACCTCTGCTATATTTGAAAAATTTTGAGGATTTTTATAAAAAATTAAAAATTATAAAAAAAAAAAAATTCACATTGCAAATGTTTTGACTTGAATTTATGCCTTTTCAAGGTTTCATATCATTATCAAATTATCATCAATAGTCAATTTATTATGATAAGTATTCAGGCTGCATTCGAAAATGCTCTATCTCTAGATACATAATTAAGAAATGACCTTGTATTTCGTGAACTGTTGACATTTTTAAAGATATAAGCTCATTCTGATGTTACACTCATTAAGACCTTTCATTTGAGTACCCACATCAATTTTTTATATATTTATATATATTATATATATATGTATATATGAAAAATATATCAAAATGCATGTGGGTACTCAAATGAAAGCTCTTGATGAGTGTAACATCGGGATGAGCTTATATCTTTAAAAATGTCAATAGTTAAGAAAGTACAGTGCAATTTAACATAATTAAGAAATGACCTTGTATCTCGAGAAATATTGACATTTTTAAAGATATAAGATCATCTCAATGTTACACTCATCAAGAGCTTTCATTTGAGTACCCACATCAATTTTTCATATATTTATGTATATTATATATATGTATATATGAAAAATATATCAAAAATGCATGTGGGTACTCAAATGAAAGCTCTTGATGAGTGTAAGATTGGGATGAGCTTATATCTTTAAAAATGTCAATATTTAAAAAAGTACCGTGCAATTTAACAAAAGTAATTATTTAATAAATCAAAATTTCATTTATTTACAGTTCACAAGTCATATAGTGACTGCAAGGTTGCTAGTTAAAATAAAAATAAAATTTTTCTCTGAACTGCAAAATAAATCCAAGCTAGTCCCAATTAACCCAGCTACAAAGTCCTTTCAAATCGAAAAAAAAATAAAATAGCTGACCTGCCAAAGGCGGACACGCTGGCCGGCACCGGAAACGGCAGACCCAAGCTGAGCCCCCTCAGACCCAGGTGTGGCGGCGGGGGGTGTAGAAACCCACCCACGGGCGGCACTAGCGGCATTCCTGGCGCAGTTCCAACACCTGCATTAGCTTGAACACATCCAGGTCCCCCGGGATAGGTCGGAGGCATGGAGCAGCTCCTCATGGCCCTGCGGTGGTGTCTTCTCACCCGTCTCTCCCGCCTCCTGGCGTCTCTGAGATCATCGCACCCCGGATTAATCCCCTCGACGCGAGGAGTCAATCCCATGTCTGTCTGCGCCTCGGTCGAGGCGAAGCATCTGACTCCATTACCGTTGGAGTTTTCCTGGATCGTGGTCTCTGGGGGCGGCTCGACGGTCTGCGGAGTGCCTCCGTCAACGGTGACGACGCTCACCGGTCTCGGGGCGTTCTCGGACAGCGCCCCGGCCATTGTACGGCCCTGAACATCGGTCTCCACGGCAACGTAGCTCCCTCTTGGTCGTTATCCCCTTCACCGTTTCGTTTAGCTCTTCGTTCTTCGTTCTGTTATTTTCTCGATTCTCAATGTGGTAGATGTTCAAGTAGAACCACTACTTATATACATATATATTGTAAAAATACAGCTCCAAAAGCTACTACACACGTCCCTTAGATCCTCTGCTAGCTCTCCCCTTTTTTCTTAACGTAATGTTGGTGTCTTCTTTCTTCTCACACACCAGGAGCATCGGTTACAGCTGGCTAGCCTTCTTCACCTTTCCTTGTTGCCTTGTTACACTCCTTGCATCACCAATCCACCGTTTCTCTTTCACTCGTTCACTGCCTTGAACGTGGCTCCTTTGTTCGTCGCCGGACGGATCTTACCACGAGGATTCCAGGCCTTTGATCGTATACCTCTACCTAGGTAGAGTAGAGGTACCTCTACTCTTAAGTTAAAGACTTGCTCAAGTTTAACTATCGCTCATGGACACAAGTTCTGTCACTCATAGTATAAAGACTCTCTTCTTCACCAGAATCTTTTCTTACTTTTTTTATTTTTATTTTCCACTATAAGGTTTAAGAAAATAAAAATTTAACTGTCTCTTTAAATTCTTTATTTTTTTATTGGATTATTGAAATTTTTATTATTTATCGCCTGAAATTAGATTTGATCTGTGAAAATTACTCAAGATTCTTTTTACTTTGGCACGAGCATTTTCCAACAGCGGTAATAAAATAAAAAGTGTCTCCAATCTTGAATTTAACTGGAGGTAAATGCAGGAAATAATATCCGATAACTGGTGTTTTATGGTTCGAAATGAGATAACCCGGCTATTTTATATATAGTGACAGACTCGTTAAAATTTTATTAAGCTTCTTTTTCTTCTTCTGATAGAAGATACTCAAGTCCTTGGTCCTTTGTCTTCTTTGTGTGAAGTTGGTTTACTTGGTCAGCTGCAAGTGCCCTCCAATGAAAGCACCGTTTCAGCTCTGGTTAACCGGTCACGTATGCTCGGTCTGAAAATTAAAAGTGCACATTTAGTATTCGTGAATAACTAACCGCTGTGTGTAATCAGTATAATAATAAAAACAACAGTCCTTGTAATAATAAAAATAATAACATAACAACAAACTGGATCTACATAATACCGCTTATTTTGGTTTTTTTTTACTCTATTACTATTACTGTTACACAGAAAAAAAAATTTACTTTAATCAAGTAGATAAATTTGAAGGACTTAATCTTCTTGATTTGAAGAGTAAAATACTTAAACTAAGAAATTTTTGGTAATTATTTACAAGTGGGGTCAGGCCATGTTATTTTTTTTTTTGTTCAAACTGATCATTTTTTTTTTTAATTGTTTATTTTTTAATGTATTTTTCAAAAAAAAAATATATCAAAAAAAGATAAAATAAAATTTTTATCCAAAAATATTAAAGCCAATTTTTTTTTCCAACTTTTAAAGGCAAAAAAGCTATCAAAATCTTGATTTTTTCCTTTCACGATATTTTTTATCATAAATGCGCCATAAAAACAATTAGAATAACAAAAAAATGTTAATTTTTCACTTAGTTATGGCCCAAAATGATTTTATTTGTATATTTTTTTTTTGAAAAATACATAAAAAAATAAACAATTAAAAAAAAAATTTGATTTTTTAAAAAATAAACAATTAAAAATTAAAAAAAATTTATAACTTTTTTAGAAAATTGTGATATTCAATTTTTTTTTAATTGTTCGTTTTTTCTGTACTTTTCAAAAAAAAATATATCAAAAAAAGATAAAATAGAAATTTTATCCAAAAACTTGAAAGCTAATTTTTTTTCCAACTTTTAAAAGTAAAAAAGCTATCAAAATCTTTATTTTTTCCTTTCACGATATTTTTTATCATAAATGCGCCTTAAAAAAAAAGTAGAATAAAGAAAAAATTAAAAAATATTAATTTTTCATCTAGTAATGGCCCAACTTGTAAATAATAATAAGTTTTTCTTGATTTAAGTAAATTTGACTTGATTAAAAAATTTTTCGTCTTGATTTAAAACAATGAAACTCTTTAAAATTATTTTCTTTGTTTAAAAATTTTTCTCTTGATTCAAGTTAATTTTTTTTCAGTGTACTGTTACTAAGAAAACTTGAAAAATTACATTATAAATAGTAATAAGTGTCTCGTCGTATTAAAAACTCAAAAAATTACAGTTCGAAATAACATTTTTCTACATTCAAACTTTGAATGTTAATTTTCAATGTAATATTTACATTTTACAATGTAATTCTTACAAAATCTGTAATAATTATAATCTGAAACTGTAATTTTTCCAGTTTTTATCACGGAGCGCCACATTACATTTCATAATATAATTTTTCTATTTATCTTTTTTCCGTGTTATAAATTACAACTACATTTAAACTCATAACTCGGTTACCCCGTAGAATTTTTCAGCGCAATTAAAACCCCCTTAACGCGATCGATACCCGTCGAATTAAATTCCACATACTATCACGCGTTTCAAAACATCCCTTTATTTCCGTCTCTGAAGCATACGCCAGGAATTTTAATATAATTCTTCATTACTCGACATTTCTTCTACTCCATTCTATTCCCATTTTATTTGAATTGAGTATAGTACCGCGATATCTTTGCACTTGAGTCTGGAGTTTACTATTACTGTATTATACGTACGTACTCCCTATATAATACTCTCCGTCTTCCAATATCCACTTGAACGTCTATCGTCCTACTAAAAATTAAATACATACGTTAAAAATAAAACGAGCTAACTGTACGGAAGCATTTACGCTGAAGATTACCTGCGTTGTCGTCCTCGTACTCCAAAGTCCTCTCTCTCTACTTGTGGTCGACCGTTTTGACAAACGGTACTATCGCGGTACACACACCATCGTCACCGGACTACTCAACCGCTCTACTCAGCCGCAACTTTAAATTATCCCACGCGATTGTATCCTCTTCATACTTATAAACTCATACTCTTACTCAAAGTTACATTAGATTTATATTAACTATTATTTTCTTTTGTTCACGTTCTTAATTACTTGCTACATTTTTTTTATTTTTTTTAATTTATTCAGTTTATTTTTTTATTTTATTTAGAAATAATTTTTTTATTTTTAAAAATTATTCAATTTTTTTTTATTGTAAAAAATTTATTTAAAAATAATTTTATTTCTAAATTTTAAATTATTTCTAAATTTATTATTTAGAAATAATTTGTTTATTTTTAAAAATTATTCAATTTATTCACTTTATTTTTTTATTTCATTTAGAAATAATTTTTTTATTATTTTTTATTAATTAATTTTTTTTTATTAATTAATTTGTTTTTTTAATTAATTTACTTTATTTTTTTATTTTATTTAGAAATAATTTTTTTATTATTTTTTATTAATTAATTTTTTTTTTTAATTTATTTACTTTATTTTTTTATTTGATTTAGAAATAATTTTTTTATTTTTAAAATAATTCAATTTAGTTTTTTAATTAAAAAAATTTATTTAAAAATAAATTTACTAAAAATAATTATTTGTAATTATTGATTTAAGATATTAAAATAAAATATTAGTGGAAATAATTAATTTTTTGATAAGATTTGCAAACAATAAAAATTATTTTTAATTATTAAATAATTAAATTCAACAGAAAAAAATTTTTAAATACAAAAAAATGAGCAATTACTTTTAAATAAAATGTAATTTGTCTGTAAAAATAATGATACTTAAAACTGTGAATAATAAACTCTTTATAATATATAAATAAATAAATTTAACCTCCTGGGTAGAAGATAATAAATTATAAAGTTCTCAAAAAAAAATAGTTAATAATCATCGATTGATACAATCAGAAAAGGTGAAACTATCGGCACGGTAGCATTAAAAACCCCCGTGGGATTTTAGTTCCAGATCAATCAGCTGTATAATCTACCTACGCGCCTTTTCCTCTTTCTTCCTTCCTTCCTACTCGATTGGAGTACACCTTTTAATAGTCCGATAATATATATAAATAATCCGTGAATCTCACGACCTCGACCTGCGAACGACGTGCGTCACATATCCCCATAGATATTGTAGATACGGAAATACCCCACGCGGTGACATTAAACGGCTGGCACACTTATTATTATATTAATAATAATATCGACGTCCTATTAATGTGAAAGTCGTGACACTGGGACATAACACCGACTCCTGTCTTCTTTACATTCAAATTTACTCCAAATAACCCACCTTCAATTGCGAATAAATATATCAAGTATCCTAGATTCATTCATACATATAGCACACTGGAAAATTTATGATACACAAAGCAGTTATCTGAAATTTTTTTTTTTCTTTTTAGAGTAAACATTAGTGTCAAAAGTGAAAATTTTAAAAAGTATAAGTGTATAATTTGTTGTAAAAAAATAATTATTAAATTTCTGCTTTTTTATAATACATCTTTTTTAATATTTGTTTTCAAAATTTTTTAATATTAATTAATTTTTTTGTCATTAAATTAATTCATTAATTAATAATAAAATTTCTGATTTTTTATAATTAATTTTTTTAATATTTGTAATTGAAATTTAAAAAAAATGACAAAATATTAAACAATTTTTATTTTTAATAATTAATTTTTTTTGTCATTAAATTAATTAATTAATTAATAAAATTTCTGCTTTTGTATAATAAATTTTTCTAATATTTGGAATTTAAATTTTTAAAAAATGACAGTAAAAATATTAAACAATTTTTATTATTAAAAATTAATTAATTTTATTTGTCATAAAATTAATTAATTAATTAATAATTAGTTTCTGTAAATTCTTTTAATATTTGTAATTTAAATTAAAAAAAAATGACTAAAAATATTAAACAATTTTTATTTTCAAAAATTAATTAATTTTTTTTTATTTAATTTATTAATTAATAATAAAATTTCTGCTTTTGCATAATAAATTTTTTTAATATTTCAAATTTAATTTTAAAAAAAATGACAGTGAAATATTAAAAAATTTTTATTTTTAAAAATTAATTTAACAAAAAAATTTTAAACAAAGAAAAACAGAAAATTTTTTTATCATTTTTTCAAAAAATAAATACGAGATACTTTCAATGTCATGTCATATAAAAAATAAAAAAAAACACACACCTTTTAAGAAAAACACTTAAAACTCACTGGTACGACTTATCCAAGATCTCTTCTTTCTTTTGTACCGTAAAGTAATCCAGGAGCATGTAACTTTAATCCAATGTTGTTTCCCAGTAAATACTTAAATCCAAAAAAACGAAAACTATCTAAAAAAATGAAAAGTAAAACTAAAAACCGCGTGGAACCACTTGCAAAACAAGAGCAGCTTCCTCGCGGCTTAACAGGTGGACTCGCCCGCCACTGTTTGCGCTCTGGATGCTACTCAAATTTTTCATCAACTCCGAGCGCGGTTGTACGCACAGAAAAAATAATAATTACTATTTTTTACAAGTTTTCCAGTGAGCACGCGCGACACAGACCTCCTACACTGACACAAAGGTAATGCAGGACTGACAATAAGTACGGAGTCCAGAGCAGCTACTGGCACTAGCTTACTTGCTGTGGTTTCTCGTACTCACGAGCACAACAATATACTGAGTGCTGAACGCTGGATGTTGAGTTGAATGCTGGGGCAAAACCAGCGCAACGTGGACGCCAGCGCCTGCGATCTCCAGAACGGGCACTCCACAAACCCGTGTTTGCACTGAAAGTCTAGATTCTCTCCCACTAAGATCTATACATCACATCTATATGGGCTGAACGGGTCGAGGATATGCAATCCTGATGCCGAAAATTTATGAAAATTAATTTACCAGATATCTGATAATTTTTAGAATTTTTGTTAACAAATAAATTATGGCAAAAAAAATAAGAAAAAAAAATTGACATTTAGAAATTTTAAAAAATAAAAAATGCTATTTTTTAAAAATAATTTTTTATAATAAATTTAATTGTTAAATAAAATTAAAAATTAGTCAGGTGACAGCTAACTTTAATCCCATCGAAAATTTCAAGGATTCAATTAGTTTTTTATTATCAATTTAATTGTAAATAAATAATTAAAAAATTTTGTTGAGAAGAAATGTCAAGCTTTGTGAAAATAACTCCAGTAATTTTTTTTTAATTACCTGTGAGTACTTTTTTAATTAAACACGAGTTAGATGTCTTTCAGTGTCATCTTCATGCTTAAGAATTTCCAGGACTCCGAATTTTTTAACTATAAAGTTGTTTATTTCTTCATTATAAGAGTGAATTAAAGAAATATCAAATGATTCGGATCTTTTGTGTCTATTGTTTTAAAAATTAGTAATTTAAATTATTTCAATTGTTAAAATTTTTTAATTTAAATTTTATGAGTGAAAGTGACTGACAGAATATTTTTTTAAATTAATAAATTTACAAGTATAACAAGCAACTTACGAAAATATTAAATTAATTGATAGTGTTGATAATTATAAATTTAAATGATAATTAATATGATACTGTAATTAGCAGACATCTATTTCTTGAAATTTTTATAGTAAATCAATTATTATAATAAAAACTAGTTTTAATAATTAAAATTTAAGTTTATAACAATAAAATAATTTTAAAAAATTCCAAATGTCAAAATTAAAAAAAAAAATTATTAGTGTAAATTTTTTAAAGTATTTTTTTTTTTGTAATTAATTTGTTATAAAAATTAAAAAAATTGACAGATTTCAGCTAATTTTAATATCATAAAAATATAATACTGAAGTTAGCCGACGTTTTTAATTTTTTTCCAACAATTAATTTAGAACAAATAAATATTTTTTTAAACTTAAAATTTTTCAAATTTTTTTTAATTTTTCTTGTAATGATTTTTTCAATAAAAAAAAATTCTAAAAATTTTTAGATGTCGGCTCACTTAATTTTCATTAAAAATTGGCACTTATAATTATTTTTATTATAATTCAATTGTTAAAAAAGTTTATGACATTAAAGTTAGCAGTTTTGACCATTTTTTAAATTTTAATTTAAAGTTAAGTAATTTTTAAGTTTTAATTTTCTTTCTAACAAACAAATTTGTTTTGAAAAATTATTATGACATTTAATTTAGCTGTCACTTGACAATTTTTTGATTTTCTTTAACAAAAAAATTTGTTCTAAAAAATTGCATTTTTAATTTATTAAAATTTCTACAAGTCCATTTTTTTAATAATTTTTTTTGCCATAATTTATTGATTAAAAAAAATTAAAAAATTATTAAATAATTAATTAAAATTTCTGTCAATTTTTTTTTTCCATAATTTGTTAAGAAAATTTTTAAGATTATTTATTATTTGCTAAATTAATTTTTAAATCAATTAATACCCGCTCCAGGACAATAAAAATTTATCTCAATAAAAAGTATTGCTGCATCTGATCCAGTTTCGATTTTTTTCAGCCTATATGAATTAATTTAAAACTTTACCTAAGCAATTACCCATTGGTCATTAAAACTTTCTCGTAATTAAAGAAACAAAGTAAATGAAAATAAAATATAAAACATGACATATATTGTAAGAACTTACTTATCCTGTTGTAATTGTAAATTACTTAACTCGAGTTTCGGATTTGGGTTTAATTGAGGGTTTTGTTGACGGACACAAAGAATCAGTTAAAGCTGATTAGATACGAAAGGTCCTTTCTCCTTTATATTATATTACCTTTACTTGCATTATATATAACACTATAAATAAAATATATATCATATATATTGCGTCTTGCTTTCTGGATCGAGTGTAAGTAAGTGTAAACTGCAGTGGTTTGACAGTTCCCCACCGCGCGCCGCCATTGAAGCGCAACTTTTAGCGCATGCGCCGGTAAAAATGGCGCCGGTCGTTTGAAATTTGAAACCGGACGTTTTCAAGCCTTGTTACACGATACGCCCTCGCTGCCGTGGAAATATTGAGACTCGCCCTCTACAATATAATTTAATATTTTATATGTGTACACAGTGTGTAGTGAGTGTGAGTGGTGAGTGGTGAGTGTGTGAGTTACCGTAACCGTCGCTGTTATATTTACAAAACCAGGTTTCTCCGATCGTATTTCTTGAGCACTTGGTCTTGTTACGGAATTGTGTAGAAAGGATGATACGCCCAAGTGACAGACTTTCATGTGGTTAAATATCCACAGGAATTTGAGAGCTCCGTTGCTTATACTCAATATTTATGGTATGATTGTTATTATAATTCTGTTGTAAAAATTTACAATAATGAAGTGAATAGATGGATAATATAATATTATTATTAATTTGTACCGGATGGTAAAAAAAATAATAATGACAATAACCTCAGCGGTACAATAAACTATTGTTGACTTTTTATTATATTTAAGTTGACATTTGTTACAACAATTGTTTATTATTCACTTAAATTTAATAAAAAGTTTTTTTTTGTACCGCTAAAAATTTATGACTCTAGTTAAGTCACTTGAGCATTTTTTATTTTTTTTGTTTTAACCATTTTTTTAGTCGTGAAAGCTTAAAATCGATTCTAGCCATTTCGGGGGTAATATGAAAAAATGCTCTTGAAAATAAAGGAAAAAACTTTAAAATAGTTGAATTTCATCGATTTTGATAAATATATATTTCTAATATTTCCAAACAAAAATTTAAAAATTGCAGCTCAAATAACGAATTTAATAAATTTTCGAAAAAATGCTCTTGCAGACAATTCAAATACACGCCATCACTTTGAAAAATTGTGCTAATCGATATTTTCATGAAGATATCGATTGTTAAAGTTTTCAATTGTCGGATGTCGGCTGATTCACACTCATGATTATTTTTTAATTTTATTCAACAAACAAATTTATTCTAAAAAATTATTTTTAAAAAATTTCATTTTTTATTTCTACGCGTCAATTTTTTTGTTAAAAAAATTATAAGATATTTGATAAAGTATAATAATTAAGTTAGCCGACATTTAAAAATTTTTAGAATTTTTTTTTTATTGAAAAAATTACAAAAAAATAAAAGAAAATTTTCACTTGTAAAAAATTTAAAAAACTATGTGCAATTTTTAAAAAATATTTTTTAGTTATAATTTAATAAATTAAAAATAGTCAAAAAATTAAAAATGTCGGCTAACTTTAGTATTATTGATAAATTAAGTTTCAAAAAATTAGCAGGCGTTTAAATATTTTTTTGACTTTTTTCATTAATTAAATTAGATTTAAAAAATTGCACTTGTTGTTTTTCAAATTTTTTAAAGTTTTTTTTTCAATAAGAAAAATTATAAAAATTATTAAATGTCTGACAACTTTATTTACAAAAAAATTTATTATTAATATTTAGAATTTTAATTTTATTATTATTATTATTATTATTAAGAAAATAATTTTTATAAACAAAATTGATAAAAACAAATATAAAAAAAATTGTTAAAAAACTTTACAATAATTAAATCAAAAGAAAATAATAAATTTGTACCGGATGATAAAAATAATAACAATAATCTAAGCGGTACAATAAAGTATTGTCACCTTTTTATATCAAACTAAAGTCAGCCGAAGTTTTTAATTTTTTTTTTAATATTTAAATTAGAACAAAAAAATATTTTTAAAAAATTGCACTTACAATTTTTTACAAATGAAATTTTTTGTAATAATTTTTTCAATAAAAAAAAATTCTAAAAATTTTTAGATGGCTAACTTAATTTTCATACTTTTTATTATATTTAAGTTAACATTTATTTGCACAATAATTTATTATTTGCTTAAATTCAATAAAAAGTTAATTAAAAAAATTATTCTTTAAAATTTTTAAAATCGAGATTGAATTAATTGTTAGTATATTGTTATAATTTTTTAAAACAAATTAATAATTAACAAAATCACATTAATACATATATTAAAAATTAATAAAAATAAATATTTAAAAGAAAAAAAAAGTGATATGAATAATTTTTGATTTTTAAAAATACATACTATATTTTTCTAATTTAAAAAAAATTTCTATAAAAAAAAATTTATAATACTAAAACTAATGACACAATGACAATGACAATAAACCTTATATGATATGTCAGGAATGATTTTAGATCGGCTTTATTTAAATGATGAATAATTTGTTATAATTATTGAACTAAATAATATATTTAAATGTATATTAAAAACAACATGGAAGGGCGTACAGTAAAGTCGAAGTATGTAGAGCATGCTTTAGTTAAATTAAAGCACCCCAGACACACATTAACGTACCTTTGTACAAAAAACTATAACTAGTTTTATAATATTTATACACCATGTGTAAAGCACTGACATTCGGGGAATTATCGGCAGCTGCCTGAACCATTTAATTCTATTCGTAAAACGGAACTATGCACTTATAATTATTATAAGATATAAATAGAAAAATATAAAGTTGCGCTGAAATAAGTAAAAGTAAATAAAGTAAGAAATTAATGACTCTAGATGAGAGGAATATATAGTATTTGAGAATTTATTTATTAACTTCCGACAAGTTCCCTAAATCCACTGCTCTTCCATGGTATCTATATATATATATATTTATATATTTATATATTTAACTATATTTCTACAGTAGTTAACAAGACAAGTACACACTCCGACAGTATCGGATCTGCGTTAATTATAATTTTTAATATTTTATTTATTTATTATTTAATAGATTACTCTCTAATGTAAATCTTAAGTAGTAAGTTGAAAGTGTCTAGTCACATGGCCGGGCACATTATTCGATCCTTATATCGGACCTACATATATTTAATATTTAATATTTAATTTATATATAATATAATATAATTTATGTTTATATTTTGATAGCTCTTAAGTCTTAACAGATACAAACTTTTACTTGTATTGTATCACTGTTATGCTTGTTTTTTCGTTAAAAGTACATTACAAAGTAATATAATTACAAACGTTTACATAAACATTTATAAACACACTCACGTCACAATCGAGCGTCTAGTGCAACAGAGCACCTGTATAAATATTTCATCGCAGTTCATTAGTTTATTATGTTTCTATTTTTATTTCAATAGTGTAAAACTTATCAAAATGTTGTTTTTTGCTGGTAAATTATTTTGTTTTTACTATATTATATTATCGCATAAAAATGCCAAAAAAAATTTTTTTTATTAAGTTTCACTTGACAATTTTTTTTCATCGACAAAAAAATTTGTTCCAAAAAATTGTATTTTTAATTTTTTAAAATCTCTCCATATCTTAACTTGAATTTGTGCCTTTTCAAGATTTCATATCATTTTTACCAATAGTCAATTGATTATGATAAGTATTTAGGTTGCATTCAAAAATGCTCTATCTCTAGATACATAATTAAGAAATTACCTTGTATTTTGTGAACTATTGACATTTTTAAAGATATAAGCTCACCCTGACATTACATTAATTGAGACCTTTCATTTGAGTACCCACGTCAATTTTTCATATATTTTATACATTTATATATTTCACAAATATCATATATATAAAATATATAAAAAATGTCATGTGGGTACTCAAATGAAAGGTCTCGATGAGTATAACATCAAAATGAGTTTATATCTGAAAAAATGTCAATAATTAAGAAATTACCTTGTATCTCGTGAACTATTGACATTTTTAAAGATAGAAGCCCATCCCGATGTTACACTCATCGAGACCTTTCATTTGAGTACCCACATCAATTTTTCATATATTTTATATACTTATATATTTCACAAATACCATATATATGAAATATATGGAAAATGCCATGTGGGTACTCAAATGAAAGCTCTTGATGAGTCTAACATCGGAATGAGCTTATATCTTTAAAAATGTCAATAATTAAGGAAATACAGTGCAATTTAACATAATTAAAAAGCGACCTTGTATCTTGAGAACTATTGACATTTTTAAAGATATAAGCTTACCTTGACATTACATTAATTGAGACCTTTCATTTGAGTACCCACATCAATTTTTCATATATTTATATATATTATATATATGTATATATGAAAAATATATCAAAATGCATGTGGGTACTCAAATGAAAGCTCTTGATGAGTGTAACATCAAGATGAGCTTATATTTTTAAAATCGTCAATTTTTAAGAAAGTACAGCGCTATTTAACAAAAGTCATTGTTTAATAAAGCAAAATTTTATTTATTTATTAAAATTTTTATGCTCCACTTTGGCATTTTTTACGCGTAATATAATATATAATACAATAGCTCACAATTATCAGTATCTGTTTTCATTATTTATTGTTATTATTGTGTATAAATATGCGGCAATTACATCACATACAATAGTAAACATAATTCTGTGATGCTTGTTCCAGCGTAAAACAAGTAAAGGCATTGGCAAAAAGAAATATCGATTAAAAATCGACATTTATTTTTATTTATTCTGGAAATTGCTCAATAGTCAGTCTTCCTGTTAGTTGTGTATTTTTTTTTGTTTTTAATCATTATTTTATTGTTAATTTGAAACAGTAGGAAGATATTATTTTTATTTGTTTAGTTTGTCATTCACCTCATTTTTTTTTTCATTATAAAAAAACTAGCTTTGTTACTACCGGTCGTAACGACGTTTATTACTGAACTACTTTTTTTATGCGTAAAAAATCTCGGCGATAAACCGTCGAGAAGATTGAAAATAAAATTAGAATGAGAATGAGAATTGTAAAAATAAAAACGAAGGTTCTGAATGGAATGTGTTACGATGATTCGGAAGAGTTTCAATGATAATGGCAAGTCAGACGCGTTTTATTTAGATGTTTGTATTGTATGAATAAACTGAGTAGAGCGAATAGTGACGAAAAGTAAGCTCGCTTTAGTATGTATATGTATTGTACATAATATATTATATATATATATATATATATATATATATATATATATATATATATATATATATATATATATATATATATATATATATTATGAGGGTGTAGTGTCTTAGTCTAAACTAGAGGAGGTGAGCGTTGTGTACATGTACAGAGTACAGTAGTTGAATTAAGTCCCACGTGCGACACTCTCAGTTTAGTATAAACATATAAACTTTTATGGCTATCATGAAAAAAAGATGAGCCCTAGAAAAACACTGACATCGGTTTACGAGGCTTAAAACGATTTCATTTTCATTTAAAGCCATATAACATTCACTTTATTTTGTTCTGTAAATTTTTTGATAAATATTTACAAGTGAGGTCAAACATTTTAATTTTCATTTTTTTGAATGGAATTTTTATTTGATTTTATTGAAATTTTTTTTGAAAAATGATTTTTTATCATAAATGCGCCGTAAAAACAAGCAGAATAAAAGAAAAATTTGAAAATATCAATTTTTCATCTAGTTATGGCCCAAAATGATTTTATTACTATATTTTTTTTAAATACACAAAAAAAATGAACGATTGAAAAAAAAAATTTGATTATCACAATTTTAACAAATTTTACAAATTTCCAAAAAAATTTATAAATTTTTTAGAAAATTGTGATATTCAACTCTCTTTTTTTTAAATTGTTCATTTTTTTATGTACTTTTAAAACAAAAAAATCTCTCAAAAACATCAAAAAAAGAAAAAATAGAAATTTTATCCAAAAATGTGCCGTAAAAACAAGTAGAATAAAAAAAAATTTGAAAATGTTAATTTTTGACCTAGTTATGGCCCAAAATTATTTTATTGATATATTTTTTTTTTTTAAACACATTAAAAATGAACAATAAAAAAAATTTAACTATCACAATTTTAACAAATTTTCAAAAAAATTGATAAATTTTTTAGAAAATTGTGATACTCAACTTTTCTTTAAATTATTTGTTTTTTTATCTACTTTTCAAAAAAAAAGTATATCAATAAAGATAAAATAGAAATTTTATCCAAAAAAACATGAGCCAAAATTTTTTGAAACTCTTCAAGGCAAAAAAGCTATCGAAATCTTTATTTTTTTCTTTCACGACATTTTTTTGTAATAAATACGCCGAAAAAATTTGAAATTGTTAATTTTTCACCTAGTTATAGCTCAAAATAAGGTTGATCCCACTTGTAAATAATTACCAATTTTTTTTTTCACTTTTTTTTTTTGATATTAAAAATAAAATATAAGCTTACAAAGAATAAAAATTCACCCGAGCTCGGAGAGCAGTCTGTACTGCTAAATAAGAAGACAGATCAATATATTTGTTGAGTGATCACCGGAGCAGAGGAACAGAACAAAAAATGTGCTGCTAAAAGTGGTGTTGCTCAATCGACCTGTTACGTTATTTATATTATTCATCTTCTGGCTATCCTCGATCTACTTCGCAATGAAGTGCGTGACTCTCGATCTCCATCTACGGCTAACGAATTGAAATCGCGCCGATCTATGGCAGCAATACAAGTACAGAGAACAAAGTATATTATTGTTACTTTTATAATAATAATAATAATATAT
Organism: Cotesia glomerata; assembly: GCF_020080835.1. NCBI lineage: Eukaryota > Metazoa > Arthropoda > Insecta > Hymenoptera > Braconidae > Cotesia > Cotesia glomerata. Next base: position 30,127,912 of record NC_058159.1, on the reverse strand, counting down.
TGTTATTATTAGTGTTATTTTTTAAGTGGGTGATGAGGAGATTATGAATTGAGCCCTTGCCGTTTTTCCTCCTCGAGCATCGCGTCCAGCTCATCTGTCAGGTTGGCCAGCATGTTACCGATGTCATTTAATACGTCTGCGGGCTCATCTCGCCCGGATTCATTTCCAACTACGTGATGGTGGTGCTGCGGATGGTGGTGGTGAGAGTGATGCTGCTGGTGGTGTCCCATTATGTGACCGCTTAAATTCGGCGAGTTTTGCCCGTACTCCTGAACTCTCGCTACACGTTGTTTTATTGTACCCGCGTTCTCATTCGCAAATGGTAGAGAATCAGATTCTGTACTCGAACTTGACTGAAAAATATAATTTTTATTAGTGACTTATTCTTAGGAAAAATATTAAAAAATTGTAAAAATAAATTAAAAGACACCCATTATTTTTAAACTAAAAATAAATATTTTTTATTTATAAAAAATAAAGAAATTAATTTTACTCCATTTTTAATTCTTTAATAAATGGAATTAGAAGGTTAATAATTATTCATAAATAGATACATAATTAAAAAATGACCTTGTATATCGTGAACTATTGACATTTTTAAAGATATAAGCTCACTCTGATGTTACACTCATCAAGACCTTTCATTTGAGTACCCACATCAATTTTTGATATATTTTATATATTTATATAATTCATAAATACTATATATATATAAAATATATAAAAAATGCCATGTGGGTACTCAAATGAAAGGTCTCGATGAGTATAACATCAAAATAAGTTTATATCTTAAAAAATGTCAATAAATAAGAAATGACATTGTATCTTGTCAACTATTAACATTTTTAAAGATATAATCTCATCCCGACATTTCATTCATCGAGACCTTTCATTTGAGTACCCACATCAATTTTTCATATATTTTATATATTTAAATATTTCACAAATACCATATATATAAAATATATGAAAAATGTCATGTGGGTACTCAAATGAAAGGTCTCGAAGAGTGTAACATCGAAACGAGTTTATATCTTAAAAAATGTCAATAATTAAGAAATGACATTGTATCTTGTTAACTAATGATATTTTTGAAGATATAAGCTCATACCGACATTACATTCATCGAGACCTTTCATTTGAGTACCCACATCAATTTTTCATATATTTTATATATTTAAATATTTCACAAATACCATATATATAAAATATATGAAAAATGTCATGTGGGTACTCAAATGAAAGGTCTCGAAGAGTGTAACATCGAATCGAGTTTATATTTTAAAAAATGTCAATAATTAAGAAATGACATTGTATCTTGTTAACTAATGATATTTTTGAAGATATAAGCTCATCCCAATGTTACTCTCATCAAGACCTTTCATTTAAGTACCCACATCAATTTTTCATATATTTTATATATTTATATATATTATATATATGTATATATGAAAAATATATCAAAAATGCATGTGGGTACTCAAATGAAAGCTCTTGATGAGTGAAACATCGGGATGAGCTCATATCTTAAAAAACGTCAATATTTAAGAAAGTACAGAGTAATTTATCAAAAGTTATTTAATAAAGCAAAATTTTATTTATTTGTAGTTCACAAGTCACGGCAGTCTAAATAAATAATAACATTAAAGTTAGCAGTCACAAATAATAAAAAAAAGTGTCAATAATCGGTGCTTCTTTTATTTCCAAAAAAAAAAAAAATCCAAACAAACCTTAAAACTAGCGTCAGATCCGTTGCGATGCTGAAGAGCGAGTGATGCGATGAGTTCATGTTCGTCATTGACATTAGTACTTACACTACCCCAAGAGCGTGACATGGAAGAAGATGGCCGGTGCATTTGTGGAGTAGAAGGCGCTCCACTGGGCGCGGGAGGAGGAGGTTGTTGATGATGCAAATGATGATGATGAAGATGATGTTCCTCGCAGGTGGTAGGCACCGGGCCACTGCAATCGATAACAACATCGCCGTTTCCATTATTCCCCAAATCTCTGGAGCTCTGACGGCGAGGAGGAGAAGGTGGCCGGCGTTTCGACAAATGTGGGCTGCTCTCCAGCCCGTATGTCAGCTGGTACTTGTTGTCAAAGTCTCGCGGAAGAGATTTGAACTGTCCTGGCGTTGCGGTGACCTGGTCCAACAGCTAAATTTAATTATAACATCCGAGTCTGGAGAAAAAGAAAATAACAAGATTTTTTTTACCTTGGCGACGGGTCTCGGACGCACGAGACAGTGTCTGGGTCTAGGAAGAGTGTTGCCACCGGCTTCGATCATCGACTTATCATAGACTTCGTTGGTCGGCGTGACGTCCCCGTCTTCGAAGCACCTCGGCCGCCAATTTATCGTGTCCGCGTGCGATGACGGCGCCGGTGAGGGCGGATAAGTCAGCGGAGCGTCCTCGAGACTCTCCAGTGATTTTCCTCTCGGTCCGCGACCCACTGTCGCGTAATCTACTCCAGCAGGCAAAGCCGCGTACATGCTCCTCCAGGGCGAGGACTCGTTCCGCTGGAAAGACCTCAGGACCGGAGACGAGCAGTCCTCGTCCGGCGACGGAAGATCCGAGCCTCCTCGCTGGATAACTACGTCCTGAGTGTGTCCAGGATGCGGAGGAAGTCTTGCTAAATCCAGCGGCTGGATCCTCTTGCCTGCTCGTATGTCCTTAACTCGCTTAATTGCCAGCAACAGCTTCTTCTGGTGACCCAGTCTGACGATACCAATGTCCTCGAGATCCTCCCAAGTTAGAGTCGTGACGTCCTCGACGGATCTCATGCCTTGCTGGTGCAACGCTCCCAAGTACTCCTCCAGTCGCAGTAGTCGTAACCATTCCTCTAATGAGCCGGGTATGTGCTCTGGCAGGCCGTCGCCCACGTTCAGATTGTCGATCTCCGCCTTTAGACGCTTTCTATGATTTGGTTTCTTAATACCTAGAAGATATTTTATTTTTTTTATTTATTAATTATATTTGAATTTTAAAATTATTGATTTGATAATTTTGATATTGAATTTATTAGACAAAAAATTTATTTAAATAATTAGAACAATTGGTTAAGACTGAAAATTTAAATTTTTTCAATAATAAATGACCAAATTTTAAATTCAAAAAATTATAAGAACTAGCAACTTTGCAGTCGTTAAATTGCACTGTACTGTCTTAAATATTGACGTTTTTAAAGATATAAGCTCATCTTGACGTTACACTCATCAAGAGCTTTCATTCAAGTACCCACATGCATTTTGGTATAATTTTTATATATACATATATGTAATGTATATAAATATATGAAAAATTGATGTGGGTACTTAAATGAAAGGTCTTGATGAGTATAATATCGGGATGAGCTTATATCTTTAAAAATGTCATTAGTTGACAAGATACAATGTCATTTCTTAATTCTTGACATTTTTTAAGATATAAACTTATCTTGATGTTATACTCATCAAGAGCTTTCATTTGAGTACCCACATGCGTTTTTGATATATTTTTCATATTTACATATATATAATATATATAAATATATATAAATAAATAAATTTTTATAAAATATGTGAAAAATTGATGTGGGTACTCAAATAAAAGGTCTCGATGAGTGTAATCTCGGGGTGAACTTATATCTTTAAAAATTTCAATACTTCTCAAGATACAAGGTCGTTTCTTAATTAAGTTAAATTGTACTATAATTTTTTAACTATGGACATTTTAAAATATATATCCTCATCCTGATGTTACACTCATCAAGAGCTTTCATTTGAGTATCCACATGCATTTTCATATATTTTTCATAAATACATATATATATAAATATATAAAATATATGAAAAATTGATGTAGGTACTCAAATGAAAGGTCTCGATGAGTATAATGTCGGGGTGAGCTTATATCTTTAAAAATATCAACGGTTCACTACAATAATTCAAATAAATTTCACTAAAAAACATGATTTTATCATATGACTATCTTGGACATAAATTTTTTCTTGTTCTCTTAATAATATAAATTAGAAAAAAAAATAAATTTTTCTATTATCAGTCCCAAGATAAAAAAAATCCAACACGTGTTTGAAATTAAATTTCCACTATATTACATATTATATCAAAGTCGATTATTATTATTATAATCGTTATTATTGTTAAAGTATCTGTCTACTTGAGCACGATTTATGACCGTGGCTATATCCCGGTAATTTAATACAATCAAGATGTCAATTACCTATAGCTGTGAGGTCCTCGGGGGTCATGCGCGTTATGGTCGCAAGATCATACCCTGCGGAAGAGAAGAGCTGAAAGTACTCCTCGAACTGGAGCTCGGTGAGCCAGGCGTGGACATCAAGATCCGAGGGCCGGTCGGGATGACTTCCCAGCGAGCTAATGGAACACCTCGGCGAGGAGGTGAGAGCGCCTCCGGAGCCGAGTCCTCGAGGGCCCAAGTGGTAGCCTGAGGCCCGTCCTGAGTCCAATGACGCGGTTGAGTGTCTCGACCCGGATCCTGAGCCTGAGCTGCCTGGGCTGTCACGTCCTGGGCTTTGTGTCATGTCGATACCTGCAACACCATCACCGACAATCAGTTTCATTTTTATTATTATTATTATTATTATTATTATTGTCATTATTATTATCATTATAGATTTTTTTATCAACATAATAATAATAATAATAATAATAATAAATTTTTGCTCGAAATTTAAAATTAAAATTTTTTAAATCATTATTATTATTATTATTATTATTATTATTATTATTATTATTGATTTTTCATGTCCAAATAATAATAATAATAATAATAATAATAATAATAATAATAATAATAATAATAATAATAATAATAATAATAATAATAATTTAAAAAATTTTAATTTTAAATTTCGAGCAAAAATTTATTATTATTATTATTATTATTATTATTATTATTATTATTATTATTATTATTATTATTATTTGAAAGTAACTTTATGCCTTTTATGGGCGAGTTCCAGTACCACTACCACTAATGCAAAGCGGTGTTGCCAATCTACTTATATATATTTATATATATATATATATATAAAAGAGATAATACCAGAAACAGAACCAGAGAAAGACCGGCTACATAGCTAGGCCTCTGATAAATTCTACTCTCAATTTTATGCAGATATACAAAATAAAAAAAAAATGATAATAATATATTAAGAGAAGAAGACAAAGATATATGTGAGAATATATATCATATGTGTATATATGTCTAAATGTAAATGTAACTAACCTTGATCCTCAGCGTGGGCATATTTGCCAACGACTGGTGGGAATGCGAATCCAGGATGCGTGTAAATGGGACCCGGGCTCTTTCCCGCTGGCATTCCATAGGACCCGTCGTCACCAGGAACACCCCCGCCACTCGACAGGAAGCCTCCGTCCTCGCTGCTGGCGTATCCTGCCGATCCAAAGGACGAACCTGAGTGTCGGAAGACATCGGGCACGGCCGGTGGTGCCACCTTCTTTACCTGGGTCACGGCTTTCGACGGCCGGCTCATACCGCCAACTGCAATCACCAAATAATCTTTCTTAGATATTTATTTATTGAGCACTTTTTGATATTTTTTTAGGTATGTACTCTGCTATTACATTTTTAGATCATTAACTATTATATTGTTTTAATTTCATGAAATTTTGTCAATATTTTGGAGTTTAATTTAATCGACAAGTAATTTTTTTAATTATAAACAAATTAAAGATTAAAAAACAATTTTATATCTTTATTTTGAATTTATATTGGAGTAATTTATTTATTTTTTAATTATAAAATTTTAATTGATATTTTTTGGCAATAAAAATTTCAATGTTTAATTTAATCATTGAATTTTTTTAATTATTTCTTCTGATATTTAAAATTTTAATTTTTAAACCAGAAATAAAAATTTTTGTTTTAAATTATTCTTAATAAAAAAATTAAACAATTAAAATTTTTCAATAAAAATTTAAAATGTATAAAAGAAGTAATTACTATTATTTATAATAAAAAAAAAAAAAAAAAAAATAAATAACATTAATTGATATTTTTTGGCTATAAAAATTTCAATGTTTCATTTAATTATTGAATTTTTTAAATAATTTTTTTTAATATTTAAAATTTTAATTTTTAAATAAGAAATTAAATTTTTTGTTTGAAATTATTCTTAATAAAAAAATTTAACAATTGAAATTTTAAAATAAAAATTAAAAACGTATAAAAGAAGCAATTACTCTTATTATTTATAGTAAAAAAAATTGAATAATTAAATTTTTTTCGAGTAAAATCCAAACTTATAAAAGAAGAAATAAATATAAAATTTTCTTATATTTTTTATATGAAGTCTTCAAAAAATAATTTCTCACATCAACACAATACTAATAAATAAATATAAATTTTAATTCTAGATAAACTTGAACACATTGTCGAGTGCCTGGTGATTGAGTACCATTAAAAGGAGTTCAAGTTTACTTAAAACTGTCCTGAAACGAAACTGACACTCTCTCTTTTGAGTCGTTTATTATCTTGAGCTTGCCTTTTATTGGGCACGTCAATAACACTAATTTGCGTAGAGCAAAAACTTAATACAATTTAACGGACTTATTCTTGAGGAGTAAATTGTACATATGCATACAGTATAAAACAGGAGATAGAGAGCAGAGAGCAGAGACTAAACTCACGTTCAGCCTTTGTCCCCATGCTCTCTTCTCGCAAATGAGAATAAAAGAGACTAAGACTCGAAATCTTACTCCACTGGTGAGCGGTGTATTGTACAATGTACATTGTGCATGTATGCCTCGCCGCTGTGTGAGCGAAATGAGTATGAGTACGAGTTGGGGAGAAAAATGAGTAAAAAGTAAAAAAATTCCCGGTCCCGCTGGAAACTACAACCCTTGCCGGTCTACGACACTGCAAAGGAGTGAGCAAGAGTGATTCTGAGGTTCCAGGAGGGAAAAAGACCCCCGGTTCTGTTGATATGACTCGGACCGGCAAGGAGGAGCGTGCCCGAGCAAAAGAACAGGTTCTCATCGGCGTAGGACGACTCTACATTTATATAAAGCTAAACCAGTTCAACTAATATCAGACCAGTACCCAAAACCTTTGGATTACATACTTATACACTTGGCTCTAAATCACCAACCATTTTCCCCCGTTATTTTAATCCTCAATCAACTATCCGAAGATCTAGAGCTTAAGTGTCGGGAATTCTGACAGAAATAGAAGTCTGAAGATCTTTTTGGGAAAAGTTTAATATCTTCTGAAGAAATCAGAATTATTTATGATAGACTTTTGATATTTTTTTAATAAGAATAAAATTTAGAATAATTTTTTAAAATCACCTGATTTTATTATTATTTATTTATTTATTCATTTGAACACCAATCGGCATTATACAACAATTAGTATCTTCTTTACACAGTAAAAATTTTTGCGTCATTGAGTCAAAAAATTTTGTGTTAAATATTTAACACTTTTATGTATAAATTTAACATTTATTGTGTTAAATTAACACAAAAAAGTGTTGAATTTAACACGAAATTTTTTGACGCATTGACGCAAAATTTTTTACTGTGTAAATTATAAAATATAAATTGTAAATTTTTTAATTCTGAAATTTTGGCTCGAAAATTACACAGAAATAAATTAATTAGATATATTAAAAATTATTATTTAGCACTGTACTACAGTAAAAACTGCTTTTTACAATTTTTCATCACAGTGTTATATATTATATTAATCTGCATCTTATTAAATAATTAAAGCTCTGATTTTAGCACTTAATTACTTAATTATTTCATGTTAATTATTAATATTACTCTTTACTATAAAATTTTTAAAATATTTTAAATTAAATTAAATTACATTACATTGAAAATTGGGTAAAGTTGAAAATTTTTGGAGCCAAAAGAATTCTCTTGTCTTAAAAAAATTTTTGATTTGCTCCAAAACAACTTGAGTTTTTAAACAGACTTAAAAAAATTTTATTGGTACAAATAAACCCTTTTTTCTGTATGATAATTTTTGTTGACAAAAAATAAATAAAAATTCATCATTTTCTATTTAAAATTTCAGGCATTAAAAAAAAATTTATCGTAAAAAATATGGATTAATAATTGAGCGGCTTTATTTTAGGATTTTTATTAAGAAAATTTATCTACAAAAAAATCAAATTATTCAATAAAAATTTTACTGAAGAATTATGAATTATTTAGATATTTTTTTAAATTGAAAAATTCACCAAAAAATGGTCAAATGTCTGCTGAAGTATAAAAAAATTTATGACAGCGATTTTTTGATAAAATTTAGGTAAGAATATTTCATTTTTCATATGTAAATTAATCCATTAAACTCTAAAATTTCAGGTATTAAAAAAAGATTGATGGTGACAAATGTCACTCGGATTAATAACTGAATACCCAGAGGATGATTTCACAATTTTCCTTGCAAGAAATAAATTATCTTCAGAAAAAATCAGATTTATTAATGATAGACATCTGACATTTTAAAACTTTGTTACTAAATAAATTTTAAAAAAATTATTCAGTTATTTTTCTGTAATAATTTCCCAAAAATTCTGCTAAAATTTTCTCAATAAAATTCTGGTAAGTTTTTTATTTTTCATATTTAATAATTAAAAATAAAAATTTAGGCACTGAAAGAAAGATGGATGGTGACAATCGACACTTGGATCGATAAGTGAGTGTACCCGGATCTAGTTCATCGTCTTCCCACGTTTCTCTGGCATGAGTATGAGTATGGGCCACGCGCCACTCGGATTAGCGCCAGAGCAACTACATCTTACATCTGTATAGTTCTGGTACATGAATTCCAGCACATACAAATATAATATGAGACACTATACTACACATACACATGCTCACATATGAGCAGGTAAGTCTTTACGGGCGAAGAAAACCTGTCGATTGCGCGATTGAGTTTCTCTTTACCGTAATAAATATCAGGAATATAACAAACTAGGAAGATTAAGAAAACACAAAGTGTTTTATATGGGTGGCCTGTTATGTTGTGTTGTGTTATATTAAAATATTATTGGGCTTAGCTCTTAAAAGTACCTGCCGTAGGTGGGCTTGTGGGTGTCTTCAATCTTTAAAATTATAATAAAAGAGCTGACGGGACGGAACTGGGACTAATGAAAAATAAAAAAAAACTCACAAAATAATCTTAATGTTAGTGAATTAATGCTAATAAATAATCGGCTAAATTTTAAATTTAGTTAGTGTTTTATATTTTATAGACTAAGAGATTTATTAAAGCGGAAAGCGGAGTAAAAAATCCACAAGAAGAGGTCATGACGTAACGAGATAGACATGGCCTCTAAGTCAACACAGTCAATTGGTTGGCAGTGCAAATAAGAGTAAAAAAAAAACTATGTATAAATATAAAAGAGGAGATGAAGATGAAGATTGAGGAAAAAAGGCGAGATGAGGTTCATAAGAGTGGTTAAAAACCTTAACGACCACTGCGAGAGAGCCAAGCGTTGAAGAAGAGACACTCGAATCGTTCTTCTTTCGGCGAGAACACTGAGCCCACTATCTCTGCGCACGTTCGTCATCAAATAAATAAGAACAAAAAAGTTGTTAAGACAAAAAAAGTGTGGTATAAAGTTGAAGAAACTAGTGTACGAGGAAAAAATAGAAAAAAAAAAAGAGATAAGTAGCTAGAAAACGAGGAGACGACTGGAAAAATGAGGTTCCCTCTGGAAGCACGTACCACCTACTGACAGGCTTGGTACATTATTTTTGCTGGGTACCTACATGCTGATGAAAATAGGGAAATATATGAGGAGAAAGATTAACCTCTTGTTTTTATGAAATTTTTTTAAAAAAGGTTTTATCTAGTTGATTTTTTTTTAATAATATACTAGCAACCTTGCAGTCACTATTTGAACTAAAAATAAATAAGATTTTGCTTTATTAAATAATGAATTTTGATAAATTGCACTGTACTTTCTTAAATATTGACTTTTTTTAAAATATAAGCTCATCCTGATATTACACTCATCAAGAGCTTTCATTTGAGTACCCACATGCATTTTGATATATTTTTCATATATTCATATATATAAATATATAAAATATATAAAAAATTGATAAGGGTACTCAAATGAAAAGTCTCGATGAGTGTAACATCGGGATGAGCTTATATCTTTAAAAATGTCAATAGTTCTAAAAAAACAAGGTCGATTCTTAATTATGTTAAATTGCACTGTATTTTCTTAAATATTGACATTTTTAAAGATATAAGCTCATCCTGATGTTATACTCATCAAGAGCTTTCATTTAACTACCCACAACAATTTTTCATATATTTATATATATTATATATATGTATATATGAAAAATATATAAAAATGCATGTGAGTACTCAAATGAAAGGTCTTGATGAGTGTGACATCGGGATGAGCTTATATCTTTAAAAATGTCAATAGTTCTCACAATACAAGGTCGTTTCTTAATTATGTTAAATTGCACTGTATTTTCTTAACTATTGACATTTTTAAAGATATAAGCTCATCCTGATGTTATACTCATCAAGAGCTTTCATTTGAGTACCCACAACAATTTTTCATATATATTTATATATATTATATATATGTATATATGAAAAATATATAAAAATTCATGTGAGTACTCAAATGAAAGGTCTTGATGAGTGTGACATCGGGATGAGCTTATATCTTTAAAAATGTCAATAGTTCACGAGATACAAGGTCATTTCTTAATTATGTATCTAAAGATAGAGCTTTTCCAAATGCAACCGAAATTTAGTAAAGAGATTGAAAATATTATTTTTTATTAAATAATGAAATTGCTTACTTGTTAAATAATAAACTGTTTTTAATTACAAGAAATTTTTTAATTAATAACAAATTGAATATTCATCAAGTTATGTAAATTTGTATTGAAGTAATTTTTTTATTTTTTTTATTGATATTTTGTAATAATTAAAATATCAATGTCAAATTTACACTCATTAAATTTTTATGATAATTTCTAAATCTAATTTAAAATTAAACAGTTTTGAAATTTTAAATTCTTGTGAAATTATTCAATTAGAATAAAAAAAAAATAAACGAAAAAAATTTTCCGACTTTCTAGTTTGATTAAAAAAATAAAAACAATTAAAAATCTCAAAAGTTAAAAATGAAATAACAAACCGACGATTTATATCTCAAAGTCCTATAAATCATTTTTTTCCATGCATACGTCGCCCATTTTACCATAAAATAATTAAACCTACTGTCTAGAACAAAAGTCATAAAAAATCCAATTATTTTCAGGAGGGTCGAGAAAAAAATATCTCTAATTAGAAGCATTCTATAAAAATTTGTTCGAAGTAAATTAAAAAAATAAAAAAAAAAGATAAACCCGGGACAGAGCTAAAGCCAAGAAATAATTACCGAGGGTCTTTGGTCTCTCATATCTATTATCTATTTTTTAAAACATATATATTATAATCCGGCGATGGTGATGAACTTAGCAAGCTATAATCTTGGTAACGTAATAATTTTAATAACAGTCTAGCGTGGTCTGGCTTAACCTCTTCCTCGTAATATATTTACTTGACGGCAAACTGAGTATAAGTAGAATTATCATAACCGACCACCTTGTAGGCCATAATACTCAACAGTGTCTTTTATCCCAAAGGAACTCATGCTCTCCACTAGGACACGTGCTCGCTCATAAGTCTGCCACGGAAATACGATACTTATTTATATATGTACTTTTACTCTTGAGCAGTACAAGCCTAACATGTGTTATATTCCGAGACTGATGTACATAGGAAATATATTAGTCGGTATATATTTTATATTTATATATGTGTAAGTACGGCCCTAAAAAGCGGCTGAAAAACAAATATAATAAAAAGCCTCGACATGTATGATACCCGCACACGCTCGCGTTCACACTTTATAAATATCCCAGACTCTAAGTCTAAGAAGTTATTGCGAAGCCTCAATGAAATTTTATTGTTGGTATCAACAGGTTGTTTACTTTTTCCTACCTCTACATTTGCTTGTACTATTCCGCGATTGGCCACCGTCGGTTTAGAGATACACTTATCTAATACATAGAAATTCTTTTTTATAATGAATGATTGTGATACTTATCATGATAAAAAATGTATGGGCGTATAATGAAATATTTTAAAAGATAAAAAAAATTATATTGTTGCTTTTTTTATTTTAGAATAAATTTTTTTATAAAAAAAATTTATTAATTTATTAAGAACTAGCACTATGTGACTGTAGTAACTTGTGAACTATAAATAAATAAAATTTTGTTTTATTAAGTAATGAATTTTATTAAATTGCACTGTATTTTCTTAACTATAGACATTTTTAAAGATATAAGCTCATCTTGATGTTACACTCATCAAGAGCTTTCATTTAAGTACCCACATGCATTTTCATATATTTTTCATATATACATATATATGATATATATAAATATATGAAAAATTAATGTGGGTACTCAAATGAAAGGTCTCCATGAGTGTAATGTCGGGGTGAGATTATATCTCTAAAAATGTCAATAGTTCTCAAGATACAAGGTCGTTTCATAATTATGTTAAATTGCACTGTACTTTCTTAACTATTGAAATTTTTAAAGATATAAGCTCATCCCGATGTTACACTCATCAAGAGCTTTCATTTGAGTAGCCACATGCATTTTCATGTATACGTATATTTTTCATATATACATATATATGATATATATAAATATATGAAAAATTGATGTGGGTACTTAAATGAAAGGTCTTGATGAGCGTAATGTCGAGGTGAGCTTATATCTTTAAAAATGTCAATAGTTCACGAGATACAAGGTAATTTCTTAATTATGTATCTAGAGATAGAGCATTATCGAATGCAGCCTAAATACGTATCATAATAATTTGACTATCGGTGAGAATGATATGAAACTTTGAAAAGGCACAAATTCAAGTCAAGACCTTTACAATGACACTTAATTTTTTTTTTTATATTTTTGTTAAATTTTTAAATAATTAATTTCATTTTTAACATCAAAAATATTAGCTCCAAAATTTATTGAACAAATTTAAAAATATTAATTAATATTTTTTAACTATCAAAAAAATTCATTGAAACTCTCAATAAATTTATTTAAAAAAAGAATTTTTAATATATAAAAAATTTCTATTTAAAATAAAATAATTTATTAACAATTATTAAATCTAATCAAACAAAAAAAAATCCTGTCAGTAAATTAAAGACAAAAAAAAATTCTAAAATGAAGCCAGAGTTGTCTTGAAAATAAATTTCCCGGATACCATTGCAAGAAAACAGATAAGCAAACTACACTTAAGTGAAAAAAATAATTGCGTCAATGGACGGATTCCATTATCGGCCTTGCTCGGTGCTCCGATTATTTCACGCGATACTATTACTTGAATGACGACATCTCAGCAGTACAATCTTGGGTTACGTACTTAAACGGGCACGCAAACACTTTACTCCGTATAATATATAATATAATATAATACAACATATAATGCTCGCGCTGTGAACATATAAGTAACTATAATAAGCTATTAAACGTATAATGCTAGTTCATACATTATACCCTCTAATTATAATTTACACAATGGTAACAAGCTAGTTAACTTAACAAAGTCCTTTCGGACTGTCATCATAAAAATAAGAATTTTCATCATAAATTCTAGTTAAAACATTTCACTTCATACAATTGGCTGTATTTAGATTTAGACTGGACGCCTTTGCTTTCTATTAAGATATTGTCAAGCATTATTATTATTAATCAATTGCTGGCTCGGCAAAGTGATTAAAGCTCCAGATAAATTAATTTCATTGTCATTTTAATAGAATAAATATAAAGCAATCTAATCCCATGAAATTTATTTTAAATAAATAGTGAGAAGAATTTTATTTTATAAAATTATTGGTGGTGTGAAATGAACTGAGCATCGGCTATTATATTTATTAGACAAATAAGTCTTGGTATAACAAGAGAAGAGGAATGTGGATTTAATGACTTGGAAGTAAAGCTAAGCAGTATGACAAAATATAAGCTGGCTCTTTATAAGGAAAAAGGCTGAGCGAAGACAACATTAGGACAGAGATATCTGTCGCAGAATGTAAGGAATCCTCTCACGACGACCAACACTCTGTGTTTTATGGTCTCACCACGATAAAACGATCTCTCGAGCTGTAAACGGGTTTCCCCGTTCTCCAAACTAGAACGCCTAGCCCGGGAAAGGTTTCCCCAGCATCCGTGTGCTTGTACTTGTACTAGCTTGTGAAAGGTGGAGTATATATGTATAATAGACACGTACTATCTGGCATAGACCGTCTGGTCTATGTGTTATATCTCTAGTCCGTAGGTGGATATCTCCAGATAGTGGCTATGTGACGAATAACATGCCGAGCCGAATAGTTGGGCTGTGTCTTTACTGTCTCCCAGCAGAGTAACAGCCAAACGGATTGCTAATGGCTATAATTCAAGGAAGGAGATCTATTCTGGAGGGTTCAGCTAGCTGACAAGTCCTTTTGCGAATTATTCAGAGCTAAAGATCATTTTTAGTCAGCTTTGTTCTTGATTAAATTGTTAAGTTTTAATTAGATAATTTTTCTGGACATTACTTTTTTTAAAAAAAGATTTTTGATACTTTTTAAAAAAAAATTTAGTGTTAAAAATTTTTTTCTTTGACTGAAAAAAGTTCTTTTTTTTAATGAATTTTTTTATTAAAAAATTTAATTATCTATATTATTAAGAGAATAAGCAAAATTTTCATATCATTCTTACCAATAGTGAATTTATGATGATAAGTATTTAGGCTGCATTCAAAAATTCTCTATTGCTAAATACATAATTAAGAAATGACCTTGTATCTTGAGAACTATTGACATTTTTAAAGATATAAGCTCATCCCGACATTACACTCATCAAGAGCTTTCATTTAAGTACCCACATCAATTTTTCATATATTTATATATATTATATATATATGTATTTATGAAAAATATATCAAAATGCATGTGGGTACTCAAATGAAAGCTCTTGATGAGTGTAACATCGGGATGAGCTTATATCTTTGAAAATGTCAATAGTTAAGAAAGTACAGTGCAATTTAACATAATCAAGAAACGACCTTATATCTCGTGAACTGTTGACATTTTTAAAAATATAAGCTCATCCCGACATTACACTCATCAAGAGCTTTCATTTAAGTACCCACATCAATTTTTGATATATTTATATATATATTACATATATGTATTTATGAAAAATATATCAAAATGCATGTGGGTACTCAAATGAAAGCTCTTGATGAGTGTAACATCGGGATGAGCTTATATCTTTAAAAATGTCAATAGTTAAGAAAGTACAGTGCAATTTAACATGATTAAGAAACGACCTTGTATCTTGAGAACTATTGACATTTTTAAAGATATAAGCTCATCCCGACATTACACTCATCACGAGCTTTCATTTAAGTACCCACATCAATTTTTGATATATTTATATATATTATATATATATGTATATATGAAAAATATATGAAAATGCATGTGGGTACTCAAATGAAAGCTCTTGATGAGTGTAACATCGGAATGAGCTTATATCTTTAAAAATGTCAATATTTAAGAAAGTACAGTGCAATTTAACAAAAGTAATTTTTTAATAAAGCAAAATTTTATTTATTTACAGTTAACAAGTCACGGAAGTCACATAGTGACTGCAAGGTTGCTAGTTTTTATTATTTTTCGTCAAAAGACACTTTCATTTAAATTTACAGGGCTTGATAATTTTAAAAATTATTTTTTAAGCTTAGAAAATAAATACTTGATTAAAAAATAAAAACATTAAAATTTACTTTAAATAAAATTGGATTTATGTTCAAATAAAAAAAATTTTTTTAGTTTCAAAAAAATCCTTTTTACCATAAATAATATTAATTCTGCCTAAAAAATAACAATTCTCTCTATATATAAAAGGAATTTCTGAACTGTTATATTCTTGGCAACTGTTGACGTATCGTCATTAATTTTTTATCACTCTTCAGTAATAGTACAAGCTATAAGCAATATTCAGCTCGCTCAATCAGTAGTTATATTCCCAAGTAACTTAGATTAATTTGTGCAGAGACCATTCACCTTTCCCGGTACGGGAATAACTCGTGAATAGTTAACCGGATCAATTATGCAGGACACCGAGAAGGTAAAGGCAATGTAAGGGTGGTATTTCTGGTATCAAGAGCTATTATTACACGGGATTAAAAGTAAGAGTTTTTTATTTAAGGCAGTTGTCGCGGATTAAATTATTTACTCAAGAGAAATTCGAGTAAAGATTTTAATCATTGATTTATACTAGCCGAGTTGTTTATTTACACTGGAGAGTAAATATAAGAGCCATTTAAAGTGTACCAAGAGAACCGGGTTTAGTTCGACAAGGTGTATTAAAGAGCCAGAGGTGAAATATATTTATTATCTTTATTGCCGAGTTTTTCTATCACCAGAGGTGTCGCAAGAGCCCGAACAAAAACCAAAATGAGTAAACTCTGGTTGGTATTTTATGTAAGATAAAATGAGTAAATAAAAGAGAGATCTTGTAATCGGAACACCGCCGTAATGGAAAAGAAGAAAACTCCTTATCGAGGTGCGCTGCATCTATCAGGATCGGTATTGGGTACAGCCAGGTATAGACCACCCTTGGATTACTCTCCTCTCACTCGGTCTCATTACTTTCTGGAGAGTAAGCCAGCTCTGAGTAGAGGCGACTTAACAAAACTCTCGACAACGCTCTACTCGTTTATCCTTAGACGATCGATCGGTTCGCTACCGTTTACGGGCGTCACCGAGCACGACGTCGAATGTCGAACCTGCTTCAAGCTCCACCGAGCACACGATCGGTCTCAAGTCTCTTCCGCAAGTTTAATATAAGCCCCGACCGGGTATATCCTTCTACACCAGATAAACTAGATTATGTATATTGTATATTGCATATTGCATATAATATTCCAGACAAAAACTTCACAGGGTTGCCGGATTTAGAATTTATAATTTGCTAAAGCTCTATTTTTGATTTTTTTTTAAATTGTACGCCCTGATCTTTAAAAAAAATTTTTTTAGCTGTAAAAATAAGAATTAAATCTATATGAAGCTTAAAAAAAAATTTAATTAATTAAATACTAGCAACTTTGCAGTCACTATGTGACTGCCGTGACTAGTGAAGTATGAATAAATAAAATTTTGCTTTATTAAATAATGACTTTTGTTAAATTGCACTGTACTTTCTTAATTATTGACATTTTTAAAGATATAAGCTCATCCCAATATTACACTCATCAAGACCTTTCATTTAAGTACCCACATCAATTTTTCGTATATTTATATATATGTTATATATGTATATATGAAAAATATATCAAAATGCATGTGGGTACTCAAATGAAAGCTCTTGATGAGTGTAACATCGGGATGAGCTTATATCTTTAAAAATGTCAATAGTTAAGAAAGTACAGTGCGATTTCACATAATTAAGAAACGACCTTGTATCTTGAGAACTACTGATATTTTTCAAGATATAAGCTCATCCTGATGTTACACTCATCAAGAGCTATCATTTGAGTACCCACATCAAATTTTCATATATTTTATATATTTATATATCTCACAAATACCATATATATAAAATATATAAAAAATACCATGTGGGTACTCAAATGAAAGGTCTCAATGAGTGTAACATGGAAATGAGTTTATATCTTAAAAAATGACAATAATTAAGAAATGACATTTTATTTGGTCAAATGATGATATTTTTAAAGATATAAGCTCATCCTGATGTTACACTCATCGAGACCTTTCATTTGAGTACCCATAGGCATTTTTGATATATTTTTCATATATACATATATATAATATATGGGTCATTCCACGTCAAATCGACCAATAGTTGGACTCGACCCCTTTCGATTTGGATAAATTTTGGTCAGAAGTTTTCTTTTATCCTATAACGAAGTTCTGCCAAAGGAAAAAATTAAAAAATTTTTTTCAAAAGTTATGCAAAATCCAAAATTTCACTATTTTCCATATTTTTTAAATTTATGTTTTAAAAATCTCGAAAACTATTGCAATTAAAAAAATTGCTTATGGTAAACTTTAAAGGGGATACTTGGGGCTATTAAAAAAAAATTTCCAAAAAAAAAATTCTGAAAAATCTCCAATTTGTGAAATTTTGAATTTTTGAAAATTGTCAAAATTGACCGTCGACAATAAATTTTTGGCTCAAATTTTTGTGTACTACCTTGTACCAATCTTAAAAGATCCTGAAATTTTGGAACTGTGTTTTTGTTTTTTCAAAATATGAATTTTTGAAATTTGTTAAAAATTTTTCTTAAATTTTTTTTTTTTCATTCAGTTTGGCAAATCGCGTAATTTTGATATTTTGAACAGTTGAAATTTCATTTAGTGGCATAATGATGAGAAAAAAAACATTAATGACATTTTTTGGGATCATTTTCAAAATAAAACTCGTAAAAAAAATGATACTGACACCTGTATTATCATTTGATGTTAAAGTAGAAGAAGTTGTGACATCTGTGGCGTGACGTTTGAATCTTTACGTGTAAGATAAAGTTAACCTTTCTGATTTTTATTTCGAAGACAGTCATCATTCTAAGTAAGTGTCTAGAAATAACTCTTTCTTCAAATTCTAAACTTATAACAATTATCTTATCAAGTGTTTAATTTGAGGACATTATCTAGTTAAAATTTTGAGTGCAGAAAAAATAAGAGATTAGTGATGGAAAATAAAAAGTGTTCGATTGGATTATTTAAGAATGAAATATGCTCTGAAGAAAAATTTATTAATTGCAAAAGATTTTTCTGACGAAGATCAGATTACTCTGAATTCTAGAAGTGGTACAGACGTTAGTTTTATTTGCTCTCAACATGACAAACAGTATCGTATCAAATATACTTCAAATCAAAAATCTTGTGCTGATCCCTTTAAACTTCATGACAGTATAGTTCGTAAATCTTTGAGACCAGTCAGTTTAAAATTGTTCGAACAGTGTAAGATTAGGTTACCTTCCATTATACCGGGAAGTAAACTATGCATTTCGTGTACTAAAAGAGTCTATAGTGAATTACCAGAACATCAAAATGAAGTTGAAATATTTGAAAAAACTGTGAATGTCGAAGAAAGTCAACTAGTTGAGAGTGTCTCTGAAGATTCCGTTTCCAATTCATCAAAACAAATAGAATCTATTCCAAAATTCCTTCAGCATGATTTTATTGCTCGTCAACAGGCTGAATTTTTTCAAACTACGAAAAAGAATCTCGAAGTTGGACAAGTACTTGTTGTTGCTGACTTCTCGGAAAATTACTCATTTTTACTTCAAAACAGTGTCCAAGGAGCTTATTGGAATAATAGTCAAGCGACAATCCATCCATTTGCTTGCTATTATAGATCCATTGATGAAAATGTCGACAATATAGTACCTCTAAATTTGATAATCATTTCAGACAACTTGACGCATAATACAACAGCAGTTTATAGTTTCCAGGAAGTACTGACATCGTTTCTGAAAAATAAAATCCCAGACATTTCTAAAATAATTTATTTTTCGGATGGTGCAGCATCTCAATATAAAATCGGTACAATTTGCTGAACTTGCTGCATCATGAGGAAGATTTTCAAATACCAGCGGAATGGCATTATTTTGCAACTTCACATGGAAAAGGTCCAAGTGATGGTTTAGGCGGAACATTAAAACGGAAGGTTGACAGAGCCAACCTCCAATCTAAAGCTGACGACCAAATTCAAACACCTGATGAGCTATTCCAATGGGCAAAAAGAAAATGTTTACGGAATCAATTGTGACTTTGTTTCAAATGAGCAGATTCAGCGTACTCAAAAAAAACTTAACCAGAGATTTAAAAATGCTCTGCCAGTACAAGGAACTGAAATTGTCATGCCGCTATTCCCATTTCAAGCGATGTGATGAGAGTAAAAACCTCATCCTCATCTGAGGAAAGGAAAAGGATTTCCGGTTAAAAAAATACAGATATCTACGAGTTCGTTGAAGAACCAGATATTAAAAAGCAGGTAAAAATCTGAAATTTCTGTGTTAGTACTTTTATCTATTTTAAGTTTGGATTTAAAGATTTAAGCTCATATTAACATTTTTCAGGTTAAGAAAAAGAAAAGGAGCAACAGCAGTAACTGAAGAATTGAAGAAAAAAAATTTTCGTAACAGAATGTCAAGTAAACTTACACGTAAAAGCCCTATTAAATAAATTAATAACCAATAATAAACAAATATCATTAATGTTTTTTTTCTCATCATTATGCCACTAAATGAAATTTCAACTGTTCAAAATATCAAAATTACGCGATTTGCCAAACTGATTAAAAAAAAAAAAAATTTAAGAAAAAATTTTTTTTTAACAAATTTCAAAAATTCATATTTTTGAAAAAACAAAAAACACAGTTCCAAAAATTTCAGGATCTTTTAAGATTGGTACAAGGTAGTACACAAAAAAATTTGAGCCAAAAATTTATTGTCGACGGTCAATTTTGACAATTTTCAAAAATTCAAAATTTCACAAATTGGAGATTTTTCAAAATTTTTTTTTGGAAATTTTTTTTTTTTATAGCCCCAAGTATCCCCTTTGAAGTTTACCATAAGCGATTTTTTTAATTGCAATAGTTTTCGAGATTTTTAAAACATAAATTTAAAAAATATGGAAAATAGTGAAATTTTGGATTTTGCATAACTTTTGAAAAAAATTTTTTTAATTTTTTTCTTTTGGCAGAACTTCGTTATAGGATAAAAAGAAAACTTTTGACCAAAATTTATCCAAATCGAAAGGGGTCGAGTCCAAC